>NC_142786.1:17455872-17606648 GCF_988280905.1 Pimephales promelas | reverse complement strand
TAGGTTCGGAGTGCCTGACAACTGTGAGGGGGTGAAGTTTTTTCTAACTCGTATCGTATTTAGATACAAAATGTATGACAAATAAGGGCATGGTTAACATTTGAGTTTGATTGACAGCTGATAACGGGCTGTGCAGAGTGGAATTCCTGAACTTTGACATCTTGGACATGATCTGACAACACATCACACCACCTCTGTATCTAAACATTTGTATTGACATATCGCAGTGGCGTAGGCAGAAATTATATTTTGGGTGGGCCAGTGAAAATGTGAGCGGGCCTATAGGTTTTCATAGAACAAAAATACTTCAATAATAAATAACTTTAGAGAGTAGAAAAATTAATAGACAAACTGCAAAAACAGTAACACCTTTATATTCGGCAAATCATCATGTTCAACCAACAGAGCTCAATAAAGGCTGGACAAACCAGTGTGTAGACAATAACTTGTCTATTTTATTCAGGCTAGTCAGCAGTGCAAAGATAGTTCACCTGAAAATAAAGTAAGCTAAAATAATAATATCGCACAGTTAGATTGGCGGGTAAAGACCGGGAGAGAGGGAGAGAGAAGCGGCCGCCGCCAGCACCTGACTAGTCTTCTTGTGGGTTAATGAGTCTGAAGAACTGGCTGGGTGGACTCGGTAGATGAAGGCAGTGGCGTGTCTTCTTCCTCAACTCTCGCTTTTTCCAAATAGCACATTAAAGACAGTTGTTTAGCCATTATTATGGCGCCGCCGAGAGTTTTCCTATCGGAACCCCCAGCAACCATAGCAACCAATAACGTTCCGGAGGGAGGCTTTCTACAACTTGCTTCGACAGTTGCATTTTATTCGGCAAAACGAATTAAACATACACAGCAGTCAACAATAAATCAGGTATATATTAATATATTTTCTTAAATACATTTGAATTATAAAAATAAACTAAAATGTATTTTTATCAAACTTGCCTGGGCGGCCTAGTGTGGGTGGGCCAGTGCCGCCCTTGCCCAATACTGGCTACGCCCCTGACATATCGTACATAAAATGGGTTGTTCTGTTATAAACTGCACTAACCGACACTGTTGGAGGACTTTACGCCATTTTTTCGGTTAGTGACATTCCACTAGTATTTCAAGTAGTTAGCACTGTTTAGCATCAGTGTTTGTGGGCAGTGGCACTGCAGTTAGCATTAAATCGCCTCAGATAATTTAGCCCCCCAGGTAGGGACAGGTGGGGTTTTGGGGGGCTAATACAATGCTAAATCTTAAATCATTTAGTGGTCCAGTGGAAGAACTTTTGCCAAGCGTGTCAGAGGTTCTGGGTTCTAATCTGCATTCGTATAGTTTTTTGTTTTTTTCTCACTCTAATTATAACTCATTATGTTTATCAGTGGTTGTATATCAAGCAGGAACACGTTTGTGACCTTGGTGTTGCAAGCACACCAATGCTCTACTGTTTGACCTAGGAAAGCTGTATATATATATATATATATATGAAGAGTTCAGATGCAAAAGCCTCTAAATGCCATTTGAAATTTTCTTCTTTAATGATGATTTTTATCAAACTTGTATATTTAAGTTCAGTAATTTCACTTAAATAACAATTAATAGGTAATTATCATTGCCATTTAAGTGAAATCACTGAACTTAAATATACAAGTTTGATAAAAATCATCATTAAAGAAGAAAATTTCAAATGGCATTTAGAGGCTTTTGCATCTGAACTCTTCATATATATATATATATATATATATATATACAGTATATAAATGTGCCTATACAGTATATATATATATATATATATATATATATATATATATATATATATATATATTAATGATATCAAAAGTCATACATTCTGTATAAGTGGCCTCTTTGAAAATATATCGACCCCATAATGTATTAGTGGGTATTTTTAGTGATTCTATTGCAGGTTACATTTTCTCCAGTGGGTGAACTGATTCATTCAAACACACTGACTCACTCTGGAATGAATCAACTGACCATTGAATCACTTTCTCAACTGAATCTTTTAAAATAAAGATATTTTTTTTTACTGCACATACTGCAATACTACTCTTTTGTCAGTAGTATGTCATAGAAACGTGTGGTAAACGTAGTTTGACTAGTGTACTAGTGTGCGGTTCTGAACTAAGTGTGTGAGATCAGCTCTGCCGTGGCTTTGTTTAGAATGATTTCCATTGGCAGAGCAAAAATCATCGAAGTTACAGAATTACTAAAATGTAAGTTATTCAGTATTGACCCCTTATTTATTGAACTGTTGTGTAAAAGCCATCATGCTTGATATTATATATATAAACACACGCATATCTATATCACTGAGAATATGCACAATCTAACAAATGCTGGGTTGTTTTAACCCAATTTTGGGTCAAATATAGACAAACATTGAGCATTGGGTTAAAAATGTAATAAAAAAAAATCGCCCAATGGCTGGGTTTGTTTATATTTGACCCAAATTGGGTTAAAACAACCCAGCATTTTTAGAATGCACACACTTTTCAATCAAACTCCAGTGTTCTGTGTGATAACAGAATTAACAGCGTTGGTCTGGAGTCTCTGAGGAAACTGAGAGATTACACTGACAGCTCCGGTAGACAGTGCCAGCGGACTGACATCTACAAATGATGGATGGCAGACATGATTTCCATTTAGTGTCTGTATTCATATGTAGCGTTTCTATGGGCTCTCCAGCGTCCGCCAGCAGACGAGGAGAAAATCCCCATGCTCAGATTAGTGTGCTGGGAAATGGATCGGCGCATGATAGGAATCCAGCTAAAGTCCATTATTAACTCAGCATAATGAGATATTGTCTGAAAAACAGAGGTTGGCATCTATATATATATATATATATATATGTAAAGGACCATGAAATAATAAATAAACAGCACACTAAAAAAGGAATGAATAAATGCATTAATGAAGTGCATTTTCAGGTTTGTATTTTTGTCGTAGTCCTTTAAACACATTTGGATTTCAGAACAAAGAGAAAATGATACGGCAAGGAGACAAAAAGATAGACATGGTGAGAAAATAATAAATCTGACTTGAATGAATTTTATTAGCATTTAACAGCTCAGAGAAGAACAATAATAACTAGAAAAAAAAGTTTGATGACAAACTTTAAGTTGGCTTGAGAAAGCCGGACCAGAGCGTTTGAAGTTTTGAAGTTTGAATGAAGTTTTAAAGATAGATTAGAAAGAAAGAAAGAAAGATGGATAGATTAGTTAGAAAGAAATATAGATAGATAGATAGATAGATAGATAGATAGATAGATAGATAGATAGATAGATAGATAGATAGATAGATAGATAGATAGATAGATAGATAGATAGTTTTCGGCAAGAATCTAACATGATTAGCATGTAGCTAGCTTGATGCTAATTTGATTAGCATGTAGTTAAGATGATTAGCATGTTGTTAGCATGATTAGCATGTAGCTAGCATCATAATAGCATGATTAGCATGTTGCTAGCATCATGCTAACGTGTTTTTATCAAGAAGCTAGCATGACTAGCATGTAGCTAGCATCATGCTAACCTGATTAGCCTGTTGCTAGCATCATGCTAGCATGTTTTAGCAAGAAGCTAGAATGATTAGCATGTAGCTAGCATCATGCTAGCATGATTAGCATGTTGCTAGCATCATGTTAGCATGTTTTTAGCAAGAAGCTAGCATGATTAGCATGTAGCTAGCATCATGCTACCATGATTAGCATGTAGCTAGCATCATAATAACATTATTAGCATGTTGTTAGCATCATGCTAACATGTTTTTAGCAAGAAGCTAACATCATTAGCATGTAGCTAGCATCAAGCTAGCATGATAAGCATGTTTTTAGCAAGAAGTTAGCATGACTAGCATGTAGCTAACATCATAATAGCATGATTAGCATGTTGCTAGCATCATGCTAGCATGTTTTTAGCAAGAAGCTAGCATGATTAGCATGTAGCTAACATCATAATAGCATGATTAGCATGTTGCTAGCATTATGCTAGCATGTTTTTAGCAAGAAGCTAACATGATTAGCATGTAGCTAGCATCAAGCTAGCATGATTAGCATGTTTTTAGCAAGAAGCTAGCATGACTAGCATTTAGCTAACATCATAATAGCATGATTAGCATGTTGCTAGCATCATGCTAACATGTTTTTAGGAAGAAGCTAGCATGATTAGCATGTATCTAGCATCATGCTAGCATGATTAGCATGTTGCTAGCAAGAAGCTAGCATGATTAACATGTAGCTAGCATCATGCTAGCATGATTAGCATGTAGCTAGCATCATAATAACATGATTAGCATGTTGCTAGCATCATGCTAGCATGTTTTTAGCAAGAAGCTAGCAGGATTAGCATGTAGCTAGCATCATGCTAGCATGATTAGCATGTAGCTAGCATCATAATAACATGATTAGCATGTTGCTAGCATCATGCTAGCATGTTTTTAGCAAGAAGCTAGCATGATTAGCATGTAGCTAGCATCATGCTAGCATGATTAGCATGTAGCTAGCATCATGCTAGCATGTTTTTAGCAAGAAGCTAGCATGATTAGCATGTAGCTAGCATCATGCTAGCATGATTAGCATGTAGCTAGCATCATGCTAGCATGTTTTTAACAAGAAGCTAACATGATTAGCAGAAAGCTAGCATGATTAGCATGTTATTAGCATCAAGAAAGAAAGAAAGAACGAAAGAGAAAGAAAGAATTTTTAGAAAGAAAGATGCATAGATTAGTTAGAAAGAAAGATGGATAGATTTGTTAGAAAGAAAGCTGGATAGATTAGTTAGAAAGAAAGATGGATAGATTTGTTAGAAAGAAAGAAAGAAAGAAAGAAAGAAAGAAAGAAAGAAAGAAAGAAAGAAAGAAAGAAAGAAAGAAAGAAAGAGAAAGAAAGTATTGTTAGAAAGAAAGATGGATAGATTACTTGGGTAGAAATAAAGAACGATAGATTTGTTAGAAAGAAAGATGGATAGATTAGTTAGAAAGAAAGATGTATAGATTTGTTAGAAAGAAAGATGGATAGAATTGTTAGAAAGAAAGATGGATAGATTAGTTAGGTAGAAAGAAAGAACGATAGATTTGTTAGAAAGAAAGAACGATAGATTATTTAGAAAGAAAGATGGATAGATTAGTTAGAAAGAAAGATGGATAGATTAGTAAGAAAGAAAGATGGATAGATTAGTTAGAAAGAAAGATGGATAGATTAGTTAGAAAAAAAGATGGATAGATTTGCTAGAAAGAAAGATGGATAGATTTGTTAGAAAGAAAGATGGATAGATTTGTTAGAAAGAAAGATGGATAGATTAGTTAGGTAGAAAGAAAGATGGATAGATTAGGTAGAAAGAAAGATGGATAGATTAGTTAGAAAGAAAGATGGATAGATTAGGTAGAAAGAAAGATGGATAGATTAGTTAGAAAGAAAGATGGATAGATTTGTTAGAAAGAAAGATGGATAGATTTGTTAGAAAGAAAGATGGATAGATTAGGTAGAAAGAAAGATGGATAGATTAGTTAGAAAGAAAAATGGATAGATTAGTTAGGTAGAAAGAAAGATGGATAGATTAGGTAGAAAGAAAGATGGATAGATTTGTTAGAAAGAAAGATGGATAGATTAGTTAGAAAGAAAGATGGATAGATTTGTTAGAAAGAAAGATGGATAGATTTGTTAGAAAGAAAGATGGATAGATTTGTTAGAAAGAAAGATGGATAGATTAGTTAGGTAGAAAGAAAGATGGATAGATTAGGTAGAAAGAAAGATGGATAGATTTGTTAGAAAGAAAGATGGATAGATTAGGTAGAAAGAAAGATGGATAGATTTGCTAGAAAGAAAGATGGATAGATTAGTTAGAAAGAAAGATGGATAGATTTGTTAGAAAGAAAGATGGATAGATTAGGTAGAAAGAAAGATGGATAGATTTGTTAGAAAGAAAGATGGATAGATTAGGTAGAAAGAAAGATGGATAGATTTGTTAGAAAGAAAGATGGATAGATTAGGTAGGTAGAAAGAAAGATGGATAGATTAGGTAGAAAGAAAGATGGATAGATTAGGTAGAAAGAAAGATGGATAGATTTGTTAGAAAGAAAGATGGATAGATTTGTTAGAAAGAAAGATGGATAGATTTGTTAGAAAGAAAGATGGATAGATAGATAGATAGATAGATAGATAGATAGATAGATAGATAGATAGATAGATAGATAGATAGATAGATAGATAGATAGATAGATAGATAGTTCATTAGTACATATAGAATGGTAGTTTAATTGAGTCTAGGGCTTCAGGGAATTTAGGTTTGAGTTTTTGTTGTACGCTATTGGGCCACCGTAGTCTTGGCTCAATTTGACCATGCTGCAATGAAAGTCAATGGGATTTTTATGATTTTTAATATTAATTTTTAAGAAATCTGAAAGTCGAATCAGTCTAAAAAGATATAGCACACTAAGTCAGAACAGTCTGAAGGTCTGACCCGAGTTTGGAGTTTGTAGAGTCAAAGCTCTAGGAGGAGTTAGAGTCAGAAAATTTTGAGTAAGAAGAATAATAATAATAACTAGAATGTACATTTCCAGAGGAAAATGTGAAGTGGTGCTTGCAGTGGCAAAAAGCTCGCTCGGTTGCTAGAGTGTGGCACATTTTTGCATACGAAACACCAAACACGTCTGTACGATGTTTTTGTGGTGATAAATTGTTTATTCAGCTGAGAAATGGCTTATTCATGTGTTCAGGTGGTTACTAGGGTACTCTATATGGTTGCTATGGTGTGCTTATACAGTGTATGAGATTATATTTAAAGACTAGTTGACAGTCTGAGTCAAAAAAGGCAAACTCCATGTTTCTTCTATTTTCTGAAGCTGAGAAATGACTTGAATATGTTGATTTATGGTTGCTAGGCTGCCCTAAGTGGTTGCTAGGGCGTAAATATGAAGTTATTATGTCTCTACTTGTTAGCTGCATGATAGGCCGAGTAAAAAGAGCCCAACCCCATGTCTCTATGACCTTCTGTTCAAAAGATATGATCTCACCAATTTTATGCCAATGTTAAGTCTATGGGGCTTTTTCTGTCCGATTTATCGCCCGCCAGACGAACATCGTACAACCGATCGCTTAGAAAAGTCATAGCACACCTCTCCTCAATGACCGGGTCGATTTGACACCACATTCATGGATCTACGACAATAAATGCGGGAGGAGTAGCGTGCCAAAGTTTTGTCTTGGAGAATAGTATTCACAACACTAGAATGTACATTTCCAGAGGAAAATGTGAAGTGGTGCTTGCAGTGGCAAAAAGCTCGCTCGGTTGCTAGAGTGTGGCACATTTTTGCATACGAGCCAACAACCATGTCTGTACGATGTTCTGGTGCTGAGATGTGGCTTATTCAGCTGAGATATGGCTCATTCATGTGTTTGTATGGTTACTAGGGTACCCTATATGGTTGCTATGGTGTGATTATACAGTTTATGAGATAATATTTAAAGACCAGTTGACAGTCTGAGTCAAAAAAGTCAAAATCCATGTTTCTTCTATTTTCAGAAGCTGAGAAATGACTTGAATATGTTGATTTATGGTTGCTAGGCTGCCCTAAGTGGTTGCTAGGGCGTTAATATGAAGTTACTATGTCACTACTTGTTGGCTGTATGATACGCCGAGTCAAATGAGCCCAACCCCATGTCTCTATGACCTTCTGTTCAAAAGATATGATCTCACCAATTTGGTGCCAATGTTAAGTCTATGGGACTTTTTCTGTCCGATTTATCGCCCGCCAGACGAACATCGTACAACCGATCGCTTAGAAAAGTCATAGCACACCTCTCCTCAATGACCGGGTCGATTTGACACCTCATTTATGGGTCTACGACAAAAAATGCGGGAGGAGTAGCGTGCCAAAGTTTTGTCTTGGAGAATAGTATTCACAACACTAGAATGTACATTTCCAGAGGAAAATGTGAAGTGGTGCTTGCAGTGGCAAAACTCACCACCCGGTTGCTAGGGTGTTCTGGCTGGTTGCTAGGGTGGTTGCTAGGTGGTTGCTAGGGTGTTGCTAGGTGGTTGCTAGGGTGTTCTGTGTGGTTGCTAGGGTGTTGCTAGGTGGTTGCTAGGGTGTTCTGGGTGGTTGCTATGGTGTTGCTAAGCGGTTGCTAGGGTGTTCTGAGTGGTTGCTAGGGTGTTGCTAGGTGGTTGCTAGGGTATTCTGGGTGGTTGCTAGGGTGTTATGGGTGGTTGCTATGGTGTTGTTAGGCAGTTGCTAGGGTATTCTGGGTGGTTGCTAGGGTGTTCTTGGTGGTTGCTAGGGTGTTCTGGGTGGTTGCTATGGTGTTGTTAGGTGGTTGCTAGGGTATTCTGGGTGGTTGCTAGGGTGTTGCTAACGTGTTCTGGGTGGTTGCTAGGTGGTTGCTAGGGTGTTGCTAGGAGGTTGCTTGGATGTTCTGGTATAGGTGGTTGGTAGTTGTCACAGATGGTTACTATGAAATTTGTAGCATTTTCTTGGCATGATTTAACACTTAGCTAATCAATATTAGCATGTAGCTATTCACTGCTAGCATGTGTAGCATGTAGCAAGTCATGTTTGCTAGCATGAGTAAAAAGAGCCAACCCCCATCTCTATACGATGTTTTGATGCAGAGATGTAGGTCTTACAAAATGGTTGCTAGGGTACTCTGTTTGGTTGCTAGGGAGTGGCTTGGCAGCTGCCAATCATGAAGCTCCAAAGTCAATGTGAATGTATAAACCAACCCCCATCTCTATACGATGTTTTGATGCAGAGATATAGGTCTTGCAAAATGGTTGCTGGGTACTCTGTTTGGTTGCTAGGGAGTGGCTTGGCAGCTGCCAATCATGAATCTCCAAAGGCTGCTTGTCAGTATGAATGATATAATACAACTCCCATGCCTCTATGACATTCAGAATGGAAGATATCCCTCTTTGGATTTTGGTTGCTAAGGTGCTCTACAATGGTTGCTAGGGCGTTGCCAGTAAGTATTGAGGTGATTCAGGATTGGCTGTTTGCTGGCCCAAGTCAAACGAGCCCACCCTCATGTTTCTATGACACTTCTATCCGGAGATATCCCTTTGATCTCTTTCAATGGAAGTCTATGGTACTTGTTGCTAAGGTGCTCTATATGGTTGCTAGGGCGTGGCTTAATAGCTTCACAATGATCCTGAGAGACTGATTGGTCATCTGAGTAAAATGAGCCCGCCCCCTTGTCTCTATGACACTGTGATCCAGAGCTATGTTCAATACAAAATCCCTATGCAATTTACCATAGTAGGAAAAACACATGCATTTGATGGGACGTCCTTCACCATAGTAAGTCAATGGGGAAACTTTGGGCAGCTCCTGCCCCCCAGGGGTGCAACTTTTACCCCATTGTGTGGTATGTTCTTAAAGAGCCTGCCAGCCTCTTCAAATGTGGCAAATCTCACGTTTGTCCGAAATCCTTGTTTGGAGCTACGAGTCGTCAAAGTTTGTCTCAATGTTAAGTCTATGGGATTTTTTGGAAATTTGTTCGCCCCTGGGTCGAACACCGTACCCCCGATCTCTGATAAAAGTGATAGGACACTTCTCCTCAATAGGCCGCACGATTTGATGCCTCATTCATGGGTCTGTGACAAAAACTGTGGACGTAGGAGTGCTCCAAACTTTTTCCTGGAATAGTAAAATGCTATACTAGAAAATTTTCAATGGGAAAAATTTGGGGAGCTCCTGCCCCCAAGGGGTGCAACTTTTACCCCATTGTGAGGTATTTTCTTACAGAGCCTGTCACCCTCTTCAAATGTGGTAAATCACAGGTTTCTGCGAAATCCGATCTCAGAGCTATGACTCGTCAAAGTTTGTCGTAATGTTAAGTCTATGGGATTTTTTTTGGCCGTTTTTCGCCCCTGAGGCGACCATCGTACCCCCGATTGCTTAGAAAAGTCATAGCACACCTCTCCTAAATAAGCCGGTCGATTTGACACCTCACCCATGGGTCTGTGACAAAATCTGCGGGAGGAGTAGCGAACCAAAAAGTGGCCAGAATAATAAGAAGAAGAAGAAGAATAATAAACTAGAATGTACATTTCCAGAGGAAAATGTGAAGTGGTGCTTGCAGTGGCAAAAAGCTCGCTCGGTTGCTAGAGTGTGGCACATTTTTGCATACGAGACACCAAACACGTCTGTACGATGTTTTTGTGATGATAAATTGTTTATTCAGCTGAGACATGTCTTATTCATGTGTTTGTAGGGTTACTGGGGTACCCTATATGGTTGCTACGGTGTGATTATTCAGTTTATGAGTTAATATTTAAAGACTAGTTGACAGTCTGAGTCAAAAAAAGGCAAAATCCATGTTTCTTCTATTTTCTGGAGCTGAGATATGGCTTGAATATGTTGATTTATGGTTGCTAGGCTGCCCTAAGTGGTTGCTAGGGCGTAAATATGAAGTTATTATGTCTCTACTTGTTGGCTGCATGATAGGCCGAGTAAAAAGAGCCCAACCCCAAGTCTCTATGACCTTCTGTTCAAAAGATATGATCTCACCAATTTTGTGCCAATGTTAAGTCTATGGGACTTTTTCTGTCCGATTTATCGCCCGCCAGACAAACATCGTACAACCGATCGCTTAGAAAAGTCATAGCACACCTCTCCTCAATGACCGGGTCGATTTGACACCACATTCATGGATCTACGACAATAAATGCGGGAGGAGTAGCGTGCCAAAGTTTTGTCTTGGAGAATAGTATTCACAACACTAGAATGTACATTTCCAGAGGAAAATGTGAAGTGGTGCTTGCAGTGGCAAAACTCACCACCCTGTTGCTAGGGTGTTCTGGGTGGTTGCTAGGTGGTTGCTGGGGTGTTGCTAGGTGGTTGCTAGGGTGTTCTGTGTGGTTGCTAGGGTGTTGCTAGGTGGTTGCTAGGGTGTTCTGGGTGGTTGCTATGGTGTTGTTAGGCAGTTGCTAGGATATTCTGGGTGGTTGCTAGGGTGTTCTTGGTGGTTGCTAGGGTGTTCTGGGTGGTTGCTAGGTGGTTGCTAGGGTGTTGCTAGGAGGTTGCTTGGATGTTCTGGTATAGGTGGTTGGTAGTTGTCACAGATGGTTACTATGAAATTTGTAGCATTTTCTTGGCATGATTTAGCACTTAGCTAATCAATATTAGCATGTAGCTATTCTCTGCTAGCATGTGTAGCATGTAGCAAGTCATGTTTGCTAGCATGAGTAAAAAGAGCCAACCCCCATCTCTATACGATGTTTTGATGCAGAGATGTAGGTCTTACAAAATGGTTGCTAGGGTACTCTGTTTGGTTGCTAGGGAGTGGCTTGGCAGCTGCCAATCATGAAGCTCAAAAGTCAATGTGAATGTATAAACCAACCCCCATCTCTATACGATGTTTTGGTGCAGAGATATAAGTCTTACAAAATGGTTTCTAGGGTACTGTTTTTGGTTGCTAGGGAGTGGCTTGGCAGCTGCCAATCATGAAACTCCAAAGGCTGCTTGTCAGTATGAATGATATAAACCAACCCCCATCTCTATACGATGTTCTGATGTAGAGATATAGGTTGTGCAAAATGGTTGCTAGGGTACTCTGTTTGGTTGCTAGGGAGTGGCTTGGCAGCTGCCAAACATGAATCTCCACAGGATGCTTGTCAGTATGAATGATATAAACCAACTCCCATGCCTCTATGACATTCAGAATGGAAGATATCCCTCTTTGGATTTTGGTTGCTAAGGTGCTCTACAATGGTTGCTAGGGCGTTGACAGTAAGTGTTGAGGTGATTCAGGATTGGCTGTTTGCTGGCCCAAGTCAAACGAGCCCACCCTCATGTTTCTATGACACTTATATCCTGAGATATCCCTTTGATCTAATTCAATGGAAGTCTATGGGAGTTGTTGCTAATGTGCTCTAAATGGTTGCTAGGGCGTGGCTTAATAGCTTCATAATGATCCTGAGAGACTGATTGGTCGTCTGAGTAAAATGAGCCCGCCCCCTTGTCTCTATGACACTGTGATCCAGAGCTATGTTCAATACAAAATCCCTATGCAATTTACCATAGTAGGAAAAACACATGCATTTGATGGGACGTCCTTCACCATAGTAAGTCAATGGGGAAACTTTGGGCAGCTCCTGCCCCCCAGGGGTGCAACTTTTACCCCATTGTGTGGTATGTTCTTAAAGAGCCTGCCAGCCTCTTCAAATGTGGCAAATCTCACGTTTGTCCGATATCCTTGTTTGGAGCTACGAGTCGTCAAAGTTTGTCTCAATGTTAAGTCTATGGGATTTTTTGGAAATTTGTTCGCCCCTGGGTCGAACACCGTACCCCCGATCACTGATAAAAGTGATATGACACTTCTCCTCAATAGGCCGCACGATTTGATGCCTCATTCATGGGTCTGTGACAAAAACTGTGGACGTAGGAGTGCTCCAAACTTTTTCCTGGAATAGTAAAATGCTATACTAGAAAATTTTCAATGGGAAAAATTTGGGGAGCTCCTGCCCCCCAGGGGTGCAACTTTTACCCCATTGTGAGGTATTTTCTTAAAGAACCTGTTAGCCTCTTCAAATGTGGTAAATTACACATTTCTGCGAAATTCTCGCTCAGAGCTATGAGTCGCCAAAATTTGTCGTAATGTTAAGTCTATGGGATTTTTTGGGCCGTTTTTCGCCCCTGGGGCGAACATCGTACCCCCGATCGCTTATAAAAGTCATAGCACACCTCTCCTAAATAAGCCGGTCGATTTGACGCCTCACCCATGGGTCTCTGACAAAAGCTGCGGGAGGAGTAGCGAACAGAAAAACGGCGGAACAATAAGAATAAGAACTAGAATGTACATTTCCAGAGGAAAATGTGAAGTGGTGCTTGCAGTGGCAAAACTCACCACCCGGTTGCTAGGGTGTTATGGCTGGTTGCTATGGTGTTCTGGGTGGTTGCTAGGCGGTTGTTAGGGTATTCTGGGTGGTTGCTAGGGTGTTGCTAGGTGGTTGCTAGTGTGTTCTGGGTGGTTGCTAGGGTGTTCTGGGTGGTTGCTAGGGTGTTGCTAGGCAGTTGCTAGGGTGTTCTGAGTGGTTGCTAGGGTGTTGCTAGGTGGTTGCTAGGGTATTATGGGTGGTTGCTAGGGTGTTCTTGGTGGTTGCTAGGGTGTTCTGGGTGGTTGCTATGGTGTTGTAAGGCGGTTGCTAGGGTATTCTGGGTGGTTGCTAGGGTGTTGCTAGCGTGTTCTGGGTGGTTGCTAGGTTGTTGCTAGGAGGTTGCTAGGATGTTCTGGTATAGGTGGTTGGTAGTTGTCACAGATGGTTACTATGAAGTTTGTAGCATTTTCTTGGCATGATTTAGCACTTAGCTAATCAATATTAGCATGTAGCTATTCTCTGCTAGCATGTGTAACATGTAGCAAGTCATGTTTGCTAGCATGAGTAAAAAGAGCCAACCAGCATCTCTATACAATGTTTTGATGCAGAGATATAGGTCTTACAAAATGGTTGCTAGGGTACTCTGTTTGGTTGCTAGGAAGTGGCTTGGCAGCTGCCAATCATGAAGCTCCAAAGTCAATGTGAATGTTTAAACCAACCCCCATCTCTATACGATGTTTTGAGGCAGAGATATAGGTCTTGCAAAACGGTTGCTAGGGTACTCTGTTTGGTTGCTAGGGAGTGGCTTGGCAGCTGCCAATCATGAAGCTCCAAAGTCAATGTGAATGTATAAACCAACCCCCATCTCTATACGATGTTTTGATGCAGAGATATAGGTCTTGCAAAATGGTTGCTGGGTACTCTGTTTGGTTGCTAGGGAGTGGCTTGGCAGCTGCCAATCATGAATCTCCAAAGGCTGCTTGTCAGTATGAATGATATAATACAACTCCCATGCCTCTATGACATTCAGAATGGAAGATATCCCTCTTTGGATTTTGGTTGCTAAGGTGCTCTACAATGGTTGCTAGGGCGTTGCCAGTAAGTGTTGAGGTGATTCAGGATTGGCTGTTTGCTGGCCCAAGTCAAACGAGCTCACCCTCATGTTTCTATGACGCTTATATCCTGAGATATCCATTTGATCTCTTTCAATGGAAGTCTATGGGAGTTGTTGCTAAGGTGCTCTAAATGGTTGCTAGGGCGTGGCTTAATAGCTTCACAATGATCCTGAGAGACTGATTGGTCATCTGAGTAAAATGAGCCCACCCCCTTGTCTCTATGACACTCTGATCCAGAGCTATGTTCAATACAAAATCCCTATGCAATTTACCATAGTAGGAAAAACACATGCATTTGATGGGACGTCCTTCACCATAGTAAGTCAATGGGGAAACTTTGGGCAGCTCCTGCCCCCCAGGGGTGCAACTTTTACCCCATTGTGTGGTATGTTCTTAAAGAGCCTGCCAGCCTCTTCAAATGTGGCAAATCTCACGTTTGTCCGATATCCTTGTTTGGAGCTACGAGTCGTCAAAGTTTGTCTCAATGTTAAGTCTATGGGATTTTTTGGAAATTTGTTCGCCCCTGGGTCGAACACCGTACCCCCGATCTCTGATAAAAGTGATAGGACACTTCTCTTCAATAGGCCGCACGATTTGATGCCTCATTCATGGGTCTGTGACAAAAACTGTGGACGTAGGAGTGCTCCAAACTTTTTCCTGGAATAGTAAAATGCTATACTAGAAATTTTTCAATGGGAAAAATTTGGGGAGCTCCTGCCCCCCAGGGGTGCAACTTTTACCCCATTGTGAGGTATTTTCTTAAAGAACCTGTCAGCCTCTTCAAATGTGGTAAATTATACATTTCTGCGAAATTCTCGCTCAGAGCTATGAGTCGCCAAAATTTGTCGTAATGTTAAGTCTATGGGATTTTTTGGGCCGTTTTTCGCCCCTGGGGCGAACATCGTACCCCCGATCGCTTATAAAAGTCATAGCACACCTCTCCTAAATAAGCCGGTCGATTTGACGCCTCACCCATGGGTCTCTGACAAAAGCTGCGGGAGGAGTAGCGAACAGAAAAACGGCGGAACAATAAGAATAAGAACTAGAATGTACATTTCCAGAGGAAAATGTGAAGTGGTGCTTGCAGTGGCAAAACTCACCACCCGGTTGCTAGGGTGTTCTGGCTGGTTGCTAGGGTGGTTGCTAGGTGGTTGCTAGGGTGTTCTGTGTGGTTGCTAGGGTGTTGCTAGGTGGTTGCTAGGGTGTTCTGGGTGGTTGCTATGGTGTTGCTAAGCGGTTGCTAGGGTGTTCTGAGTGGTTGCTAGGGTGTTGCTAGGTGGTTGCTAGGGTATTCTGGGTGGTTGCTAGGGTGTTATGGGTGGTTGCTAGGGTGTTGTTAGGCAGTTGCTAGGGTATTCTGGGTGGTTGCTATGGTGTTCTTGGTGGTTGCTAGGGTGTTCTGGGTGGTTGCTATGGTGTTGTTAGGTGGTTGCTAGGGTATTCTGGGTGGTTGCTAGGGTGTTGCTAACGTGTTCTGGGTGGTTGCTAGGTGGTTGCTAGGGTGTTGCTAGGAGGTTGCTTGGATGTTCTGGTATAGGTGGTTGGTAGTTGTCACAGATGGTTACTATGAAATTTGTAGCATTTTCTTGGCATGATTTAGCACTTAGCTAATCAATATTAGCATGTAGCTATTCTCTGCTAGCATGTGTAGCATGTAGCAAGTCATGTTTGCTAGCATGAGTAAAAAGAGCCAACCCCCATCTCTATACGATGTTTTGATGCAGAGATGTAGGTCTTACAAAATGGTTGCTAGGGTACTCTGTTTGGTTGCTAGGGACTGGCTTGGCAGCTGCCAATCATGAAGCTCCAAAGTCAATGTGAATGTATAAACCAACCCCCATCTCTGTACGATGTTTTAATGCAGAGATAAAGTCTTGCAAAATGGTTGCTAGGGTACTCTGTTTGGTTGCTAGGGAGTGGCTTGGTAGCTGCCAATCATGAAACTCCAAAGGCTGCTTGTCAGTATGAATGATATAAACCAACTCCCATGCCTCTATGACATTCAGAATGGAAGATATCCCTCTTTGGATTTTGGTTGCTAAGGTGCTCTACAATGGTTGCTAGGGCGTTGCCAGTAAGTGTTGAGGTGATTCAGGATTGGCTGTTTGCTGGCTCAAGTCAAACGAGCCCACCCTCATGTTTCTATGACACTTATATCCTGAGATATCCCTTTGATCTAATTCAATGGAAGTCTATGGGAGTTGTTGCTAAGGTGCTCTAAATGGTTGCTAGGGCGTGGCTTAATAGCTTCACAATGATCCTGAGAGACTGATTGGTCGTCTGAGTAAAATGAGCCCGCCCCCTTGTCTCTATGACACTGTGATCCAGAGCTATGTTCAATACAAAATCCCTATACAATTTACCATAGTAGGAAAAACACATGCATTTGATGGGACGTCCTTCACCATAGTAAGTCAATGGGGAAAAATTTTGGGCAGCTCCTGTCCCCCAGGGGTGCAACTTTTACCACATTGTGAGGTATTTTCTTAAAGAGCCTGCCAGCCTCTTCAAATATGGCAAATCACACGTTTGTCCGAAATCCTTGTTCGGAGCTATGAGTCGTCAAAGTTTGTCGCAATGTTAAGTCTATGGGATTTTTTGGAAATTTGTTCGCCCCTGGGGCGAGCACCGTACCCCCGATCTCTTAAAAAAGTCATAGGACACTTCTCCTCAATAGGCCGCATGATTTGACGCCCCATTTATGGGTCTGTGACAAAAACTGTGGACGGAGGAGTGCGCCAAACTTTTTCCTGGAATAGTAAAATGCTATACTAGAAAATTTTCAATGGGAATTTTTGGAAAATTTTGGGCAGCTCCTGCCCCCCAGGGGTGCAACTTTTACCCCATTGTGAGGTATTTTCTTAAAGAGCCTGTCAGCCTCTTCAAATGTGGTAAATTGCTGGTTTCTGCGAAATCCTCGCTCAGAGCTATGACTCGTCAAATTTTTTCGCAATGTTAAGTCTATGGGATTTTTTTGGGCCGTTTTTCGCCCCTGGGGCGACCATCGTACCTCCGATCTCTTAGAAAAGTCATAGCACACCTCTCCTAAATGAGCCGGTCGATTTGACACCTCACCCATGGGTCTGTGACAAAAGCTGCGGGAGGAGTAGCGAACCAAAAAGTGGCCAGAATAATAAGAAGAAGAAGAATAATAAATAACATGGGGGTCAATGGGGAAAATTTGGGCAGCTCCTGCCCCCCAGGGGTGCAACTTTTACCCCATTGTGAGGTATGTTCTTACAGAGCCTGTCAGCCTCTTCAAATGTGGTAAATCACAGGCTTCTGCGAAATTCTCGCTCGGAGCTATGATTCGTCAAAGTTTGTCGCAATGTTAAGTCTATGGGATTTTTGGGAAATTTGTTCGCCCTTCGGGCGAACATCGTACCCCCGATCGCTTAGAAAAGTCATAGCACACCATTCCCGAATATTCCGCACGTTTTGAGACCTCATTCATGGGTGTGTGACAAAAACTGCGGGAGGAGTAGCGTGCCAAACTTTTGGGCCGACTCAAAAAACACAATAGTAATAGTGTTGCCTTGCTTTCAGCAAGCACCACTAATAAGAATAATAAATAACATTGGGGTCTATGGGGGAAATTTGGGCAGCTCCTGCCCCCCAGGGGTGCAACTTTTACCCCATTGTGAGGTATGTTCTTACAGAGCCTGTCAGCCTCTTCAAATGTAGTGAATCGCAGGCTTCTGTGAAATTCTCACTCGGAGCTATGAGTCGTCAAAGTTTGTCGCAATGTTAAGTCTATGGGATTTTTGGGAAATTTGTTCGCCCTTCGGGCGAACATCGTACCCCCGATCGCTTAGAAAAGTCATAGCACACCATTCCCGAATATTCCGCACGTTTTGAGACCTCATTCATGGGTGTGTGACAAAAACTGCGGGAGGAGTAGCGCGTCAAACTTTTGGGCCGGCTCAAAAAACACAATAGTAATAGTGTTGCCTTGCTTTCAGCAAGCACCACTAATAACATGGGGGTCTATGGGGGAATATTTGGGCAGCTCCTGCCCCCCAGGGGTGCAACTTTTACCCCATTGTGAGGTATGTTCTTACAGAGCCTGTCAGCCTCTTCAAATGTGGTAAATCGCAGGCTTCTGTGAAATCCTCGCTCGGAGCTATGAGTCGTCAAAGTTTGTCGCAATGTTAAGTCTATGGGATTTTTGGGAAATTTGTTCGCCCTTCGGGCGAACATCGTACCCCCGATCGCTTAGAAAAGTCATAGCACACCATTCCCGAATATTCCGCACGTTTTGAGACCTCATTCATGGGTGTGTGACAAAAACTGCGGGAGGAGTAGCGTGCCAAACTTTTGGGCCGACTCAAAAAACACAATAGTAATAGTGTTGCCTTGCTTTCAGCAAGCACCACTAATAATAAGTTTAAATAGGATTTCAGTAAGTTGGCTTTCTCAAGCCAACTTAATAAGCCACACACATATGAATATAATTGCTTTCGCATCACATACACATGCGTGCGTAGACTGTATAAGTGCATTTCCCCGGTGTGGGATTAATAAAGTCTGTCAGTCTGTCAATGACGCACTCGTTCTCCACCCTTCCACAAAAATCTGAAGCAGCAACTGTGTTCAACACTGATAATAATCATAAATGTTTATGATAATCAGATTCTCATATTAGGAAGGATCATGTGACACTGAAGACTGGAGTAATGATGATAAATTCAGCTTTGATCACAGGAGTCAAGGTCATATTCACATAATATTCCATTCATATATCACATTCTGATCATTTTCCTGGAAAACAAGACAAAAATACTCATTAGTGATCCATCTCAGATGCTCTACAAGACAGCAAGAGCTCAGTGTCGAGATCTCACACCGAAGCAGAGGTCAGTCGCTTTGATAACCTTTCCTCTCTCTGTACTTCCATCTGAGCAATAATCTCCTGTCAGTGCTCGTGTAAAGCTGACTAAGTCCATCAGACTGATAGCTTGTGTGTGAGGACGTGTGTTCTCGCTCAAAGAGGCTATTGACTGGTAACAGGAGTGTATTATTACAGTCATTCACCGTAAAAGCAATCGCTGCTATCACATGTTCTGCTGGAATGGCGAGGGAATGGGATTTGTTGCTCTATCTCTTCTCTTCCCACTGCAGCTTGAATGGGAATAATCTCTTCCTATAGTATTCACTAAGTATAGAAGAATAGAGCAGAGAAGGGCAAGACCTTTTTGGCGCAATTTTTGTGTGCTTTTTCTGTCATAGATCATACATTTCCCAAAATACTTAAAGTATTCCTTTAAAATAAGAAAGAAAAGTGTGTTTCTCAGAACGACAGATCTCCAAGTCATCATGATCCACAGGAATTTATAGAGTATCGAGTTTCTAAAAACATTTTCACAGTATTGTTTCAAAGCAGCTTGACAGAAAATGCTTGTTTTGGTGTTACAATTTAGATATTCTTGTTTTAATGTTGCAATTTAGATATTCTTGTTTAAATGTTACAATTTATATATTCTTGTTTCATTGTTACAATTAAATACGTATTGTTTTAATTTTACAATTTAGGGAGTATTCTTGTTTCAGTGTTACAATTTAGATATATTTTGTTAATGTTACAATTTTGAAAAATTGTTTCAATCTTACAATTTTGGATTTATGTTTCAGTGCTATAATGTAGAAAATTTTGTTTCAGTATTACAACATAAAAATTCTTGTCTCGGTGTTACAATTAATGTTGCAATTTGGGAAATTTAGTTTAAATGTTACAATTTTGGATGTATTTTGTTTCAGTTTTACAATTTAAAAACTCTTGTTTCGGTGTTACAATTTAGATATTGTTAAATGTTACAATGTAGGTATTGTTGTTCCATTGTTACAATTTAGATATTCTCGTTTCAGTACTACAGTTAGGAAATTCTTGTTTGTGTGTTACAATTAGATATTCTTGTTTTAATGTTGCAATTTGGGATATTTTGTTGAAATGTTCAAATGTAAATATTGTTGTTCCATTGTGACAGTGTAGCACGTCTTCTGTTGTGGTTCATCAGTCTGTGTCTGTTCTTCGCATGGACCGAGCTGGAGCTCATCTGTTTCACACTCACTGAGAGGCTCTGGGAGTGATTGTGAGAAAGAGAATATTAATATGCTCTTAAATATAGCTTTGGGTGATTTTGCGTCTTTGAGTTCAGACCTTAGGGGTCAAGTGCACGCAAGACCTTCTATCGAGTTTGGAGCATGATTAATTCATGGACTGTCCTCCACATCTAGATTCCTTAATTACAGTGTGATGTGTCTCTGTGTGGGAGTCGCGAGAGATCACAAATGCTTCGAAAGGAAACTAAATAAATGCAAAATCTATAAATCATAGAGGCCTCTCAGAGTGCTGTAAGAGATTGATTTTTTTTTGTACAAAAAAAGGAATGATTCCTGTGATCGATGAGAAGTTTCATAGAGACAGGCTTACACAAAAGCCCTGTGGCAGTCCTATAGTACAGTAATACCACGGTACTGAGGGATTACAGTAAGTAAAGCAAAATTCATACTGAATATGTTGTTATTATTGCATACTGTTTTATAATATACTATAATACACAGAGGTGCAGAAAGTCAATGCCACTGTTTCTACTAAGTATAAATAGCATCCAAAGAAAATACTTTTGCTATTTGTTATACTTTTGTTGCTATTTGCCACGGCCTATATTTTCCACAGATACAATACTAAAGTATTGGGGGAAATGTCTTTATTTCTTTGTCTGTAATTGTCTGGTTTCTGTACAGCAATCTGAAGGTTATTCCGTTAGGTCACATAGTGCCTTGGCATCCGGATGACCAGATTTACACTGAACAGATGCAAGCGTTCGAAACGATCCAAACGACATCGGGAGTTTGGCCTTCACTGCCAGTGTGCAACCTGTCCAGTTTACCCTCGGCCTCTCCTGCGAGAGAGAGAGAGACTGACTTCACCTCTATAGTCTTCTCTCTCTCCGCAGCTGCCACACAGCAGAGCTGGAAAAACTAACCAGAGAAACACAAGAGACACATACTAAAGCTTGAAGAATAGGAATTGTTTCGTTGAATTTATTTTATTTTATTTTCTGTTTTTAAAGTCATTTCCTATAAAAATTAAATATAAAAATCATCATTTGGATTTTAGATTTTATTTAAGGGTTATATATTTTTAAAGATTTTTTATATTATTTTTTAAAGACATTTCCCGTTTTTCCTATAAAAAATAAAGTATAAAAATAATAATTTTAACGCTCTGAAATGTTAAATTATTTTCTATTAAAATAAAATCAATTAATTTAGATGTTACTGCATGAAGCACAGTTTTAGGTTACCATGTTTTCAGTGAATATAATTAATTTTAATAATAACAGTTTTTTTTTTTTTCATTTGTGTTTTAAAAATGAGTGCATTACAGGGTAGAGTCCCTTTGGACAAAAGCTTCTGCTGATGTTTTTCATTATTCAACACTATTGCAACAACCGTGTTCAATGTTTCTGCTATATAAACCTGGTTCTTCACTCATTTTAAATTTTCATTTTATAATACATTTGTATAAAGACTCTTTATGCCAAAAAGGTCCAATATATGGAGAAATTTCTTATATAATATTTTAGTTATTTAATTTTGAAGAGATAAATATGTTTTATGAGCTGTGTAATTCATCAAATTAAAAATGGAAGCCCGTCTTCATGACCGACCTGTTCTTCTGGGAGTGATGCGGTGTTGATCGTCCACCGAGGGGTTTCTAGTGTAAAAGGCGTCGTCTTAAAGACTGAGCCCGCAGATAAGCACAGAGGGAGAAGAGCTGGATAATAGAATAAAGGGGAAGAGAATAAAGCTTTAATGCGAGTCGAGCTCATGCGTTTCCTGTAAGCTGCTCCACCTCTCATTACCGTAACCAGATCTGAGTGCATTAAACACACACACACAAACCAGCAGGTGAAGAGAGAGAATAACCGAACCAGGAAAGAGTGTGTGACACTGAGCATTGCCTGGAAACCCAGCAGACTGTGTCTAGACGACGCTCGACCTAACCGGATTGACCATAACTGATGATCAGGGTTATTAATGACCAAACACACTCATGACCAGCGACCCTTCCTCTGCATCTGAGACTCGCTTCATCTCATATTTACCATAACTGATGATACCTGATGATCAGGGTTATCAATGACCAAACACATGCACTCATGTATTCAACCATACACAGCTGGCCAGATAGAGTCTTTTTTTTTTTTTTTACATTTTTACTCAAAAATACAGTAAAAATAGTGAAATATTACTCCAGTGTAAATTATCTGTTCTCTATGTAAATTTATAGTAAAGTGTAATTTATTCATGTGATCAAAGCTGAATTTATCATCATTACTCAGTCTTCAGTGTCACATGATCCTTCACAAATCATTCTAATGTGAGGATCAAGAAATATTTATGATATTACGATTTCTGTGGAAACTGACATTTTATTTTTTAGGATTCTTTGAGGAATAGAAAGTTAAATTTATTTTTTTTCATTTTTAGAAAATCTTTACTGTCATTTTTGCTCAATATAATCCATACTTAATTGCTTAATGAAAGTATTCAATTCTTTGAGTGCAAAACTTTTGAATGATTGTATATGTAAGTTTGGAGGTAATAGTTGAAATATTCATCAAATAAATGTAGCATTATAAAATTTGATTCATTCTAGTGAAGATTCAATGATTAGATTCTCTGTAGTGTGTGTTGCATATATTTTTAATGAGTTAAAGTAAAGCATTTTAGATCATGTAAATAATAATGCCTAAATTCAGTTCTAGCATTTAAAATGATTGATTTTAGTCTCAAGTGTTGTTTTTGTTTTAATATAGACAAAATAATATTGAATTTCAATACTGGTTATTTTTCAATGATCAATAATAGTGTCTATATCAGATATGTGTGGTTAAAATCATTTTTTTTTTTGTTGAGTTTTTAAAAGATTATTCAGATAAATATGGGTTTTGCACTCATTTAAATAGTAAAGTGTCTGGTAAAGTTCATCTGAAGTTTGCGAGGATGTTTTCATCCGTCCCTCTAGAAACCCCCTGACACAACATCTTCCTGAAACTGAATATTCCAGCTTCATTTGCATACATTTCTCATCTCTTCTCCTTCGCCGTTCCGCAGCAGAATCTAAATCTGCTGAAATATGTCCTCAGTCTCCGACACCGGCCTGTTTATTTGCTCCTTTAATTACTGGAAATGTAATTAATTATGTAAATATTTCTGTTTTCTCAGGATATGGAGTGGCGGGAGGACTGTTGACATATCCACTCGATAAACAGCGCCGTCAAGGGGTGTGTGTTCACTGGGGGTGTGTGTTCACTGGTCGCTCGCATGCTCTTGCTCAAAGGTCGCCTGAAGTTCAGGACAAACTTCTACAGCTCAAGCTAAAATGATGAATGGTGGAATATGGATTCTGTAATCGCCTGTATGTTTTTGGTCTGTACATGGACCTGCATGGACTGAGCCGAGCATGTGTGTGTGTGTGTGTGTGCTTGTTTCTCCTCTGGTTTTGTTATGTCCCAAGGGTTGATTTTTATTAATACAATCTTTTTTTTTTTTTTTTTTTTTTTTTATTGTGAAGGAATCTTTGAAATCCTTTTACATTTTCATCATCCTGTTTCTGCCTCAGCGTGAGTTTAGTGCCCAGACTCTCAATCTGAATATGAAAACTCATCATAAAAATGAGAACTGATAAATGTCAAAATAAAAAGAGTGAAATACTCTTTTTTTCCTACTATGGAAGTCAATGAGACCAGAAACGGTCTGTTTACTGATATTCTTCTAAATATCAGAAAATCGGCTGAATGGATATAAAAACAGTAAAACTCAACTGTTTAATTCTGGGGGAGTTGTGAAATGAGCCTATTTCCATAAAAAAAGTGGAGTATCCCTTTAAAAACATTTTCGGAGAATTTACATTTCAAGTTTTGACTGCAAAGGTCACGTCTACAATGCTGGAATTGCCCAATTTTAAAGAATTTATCCTCAAATAGTTTTTTGGTGTAGGGAGCCTACGTATTGTTAACTTCAAATAATACTAATAGTAATTTAAAAATGTAGTAGCCCTATGTCCAACACAACACAATCCACTGTTGTGGCAAGTTCAGTAGATTTACTCACTAACACTGTTGTGGAAACGCAATATGATGAAAACTAAAATATGGTCGTATCGTGCTACAGCGCACATTATATCAGCTGGAGTTCAGTTCTCAGTCCCAATACACTCGACGTACATTCACATCACATGTTAATGCAGCGGTAGAGTTACACACACAGGACAATGCACTTATTCACAATAATAAAAGTTTATTATTTGCTCGTGCTTTAAAGCTTTGCCAGGTAACCGTTTCTTTGCTGTTCTGTTTTAATGCACTTTTTCTGAGCGCGTATTGAAGCGCGCGCGGACTGTCAAACAGCGACACTCGGATTTTTGTTGGGTCAGACCCATCTGACAGGGATGGGGGCCGAGATCCGAGAGAGCTACATGGAAAAAATATGCACCAAACAAGCCACTTTGAAATTTACCTGTTTTGATGAATACAAAAGTTGGGTGACCCTCTCCCATAAACCAAAAAAAGTTGGATGACCCTCCCCTCATCAAAGAATAAAAAGACATGACCCTCCTGTCACAGTGCCGTGCAGGCAGAAGAACAGACAGAGTCCAGATTCCCAAATATATAACTTTTACTCACAAAAATAACAAGCACGGATACAGGCAGACGGAAGCACACAAGGTAACATGTACATCGACCGACAAGGACAGACTGAACAGAGGCAAACTAAATACAAGCAAGAATCAAACATAACAAGGTGAAGACAGGTGATACAGATGAACAAGCCGATGAACCGGTGGCTGATTGAGGGAGTGAGTTCAGGTGTGGAGACAAGAGGATCCTGGGAAGTGTAGTGCAGAAGACGAAGACAGACTGGTGCAGACGAGGACTGTGACATTACCCCCCCCTCCCGGTAGGCGTGACCTCACGCCGTAGAACAGGGGAGGGTGGGCGCCCTGAAGGCTGGGCAGGGCGTGGCTAAACCGGGACAGGAAGCCTCCAGGGCGGAGCAGGACGTGGATGTGACCAGGGCGGAGCAGGCTGAGGGTGTGGCCAGGGCTGAGCAGGATGTGGCGGAGCAGGCTGAGGGCGTGGCCAGGGCGGAGCAGGATGTGGCGGAACAGGCTTAGGGCGTGGCCAGGGCAGAGCAGACGAACCCTCGGATGTCCAGGGCGTAGCTGTTGGACCCTCGGGCATCCAGCGCGGAGCAGGCCGGTCGGGCGGCCATGGCGGTGAGGACCCTTCGGGCGGCCACGGCGGTGAAGACCCTTCGGGCGGCCATGGCTGGGACATTGGGCCCCCCCAAAAAAATATTTGGGGTGAATCCCCGGATTAGGGCCAGACGGGGCATGAACAATCTCTAGTGGGGCTGTCTCGGCGGGACGAGACTCTTACTGGGCGGTCTCGGCGGGACGGGACTCGGGCTGGGCGGTCTCGGCGGGACGGGACTCGGGCTGGGCGGACTCGGCGGGACGGGACTCGGGCTGGGCGGACTCGGCGGGACGGGACTCGGGCTGGGCGGACTCGGCGGGACGGGACTCGGGCTGGGCGGTCTCAGGCTGGACTGGTGTTACTGTGAGGGATGAACCACAGACCCAAAGAGCCCTGTCCAGAAACTCCGAGAACGTAAGATCCAGGTCCCCGAGCAGCAGTATCTGGGCCAACGGATCATCTAGACCTCTCCAGAACCGCTGCTTAAGGAAATCTTCCTCCCAGAAGATGTCTTAGTGCAGGTGAAGATAAACTTCAACGAATTCCTCCAGTGAGGCCCCATTCTGATCAAAGATGAAAGCCTCCATCTGGTCGTCCATCTTTTAATTCGGTCGGTCAATCTGTCACGGTGCGGTGCAGGCAGAAGAACAGACAGAGTCCAGGTTCCCAAATAGATAACTTTTCAACTTTTTACTCACAAAAATAACAAGCACAGAGACAGGCAGACGGAAGCACACTAGGTAACATGTACATCAACCGACAAGTACAGAATGAACAGAGGCAAACTAAATACAAGCAAGAATCAAACATAACAAGGTGAAGACAGGTGATACAGATGAACAAGCCGATGAACCGGTGGCTGATTGAGGGAGTGAGTTCAGGTGTGGAGACGAGGACTGTGACACCTCCCCTATTTTCCTCCGGTGGACCTTTCCATAAATACCAAACGGTCCCTTATGTATATCCATCTCCATTCCAGCAGTGTCTTAAAGTTTCTCTTGGGGTTCTCCAACTATTGTTTGGATATTTCGAGAAAGTCTGAGAAACAGATGGAAATAACATCTTGAGGAAAAGAGAGGTTTATATCCCTCTCTGAGACTGCATGGGTGCTTGATAAACAAAGTGGACCCGATGGTTGGAATATTCCGGCTTGGATCCTGGAGACTGTCCTGCATCTGGACCTGTTCTGAGATCAGTAATGTGGAGCTCCTTCTGAAAGCTTCAGCGACTCTTGGCTTTCCTCACATGTTCTCTGTGTTTCTGTGTCGTTTTCCAGCACAAAATATTAATATCTAAACATTCTTAAATCAAGATACTGTTGAAAGGTTCATTTGAAATGTTCTGCCCCTTCTTTCAACCTCAAGGACCATTCAGAGTTCCCAAAGACACAAAGAGGGGCTGATAGTGATCAAGGTTTTTTTGTAGTTTGGGGGGGGGGGGGGGGTCAATGAATCCTCACACCTTTAGAACAATGGGGGAAGTGTAATTATCTGATTGGTCAGTTTGAATGTCTCACAATTGGGTTTTAGTCACATGGTCAGGGAAAGGATACAAGAAGACTGGAACTGTTGCTCTGTCTCTCTCCCTTTTCCTCGTCTTTTCTCTCTCTCTTTCTCTCTCTCTGGTAATATTTGACGTGCTGGGTAAGATTATTGGTATGGGTAGATTATAAGTTAGATCATCTCATCCATCTATTTTGTAACTATTTTAAGTGTAATCATAACCATATTTTGTCATTAAACCTTTTCAATTACAACTAATGTGCTAACTAGTTTTGATTTGGTATTGCCTTTGACGTGCTACATAATTGTAATACATTACTGTCCCTCTCGATAGCAAAGCACTCCCACATATTAAGCTGTTGTAACTGCACTTATTTCTGTGGGTGGAATAGACAAGAAATGTGCAGTTTTCTACCATCTTGCTAATAACGTTTCTTGAGTAATTTCGTTTTGCAGCCTGAACCCCTGCAGGAAATCCACTCTACATTTACGGTGTAAGAACAACATGAAACATGAAGTGAGTTTGTGTTTAAAGATGAGATCAACATCTGTCAGTGGAGTCAGAATAATCATCCAGTTTTCCCTTTTATTTCTGTGAAGTTTATTTTTTCTGACCGATATTAGTTCACTTTAAAGAAAAAAAAAAACTTTTGCTGATAATTTACTCACCCCCATGTCATCCAAGATGTCCATGTCTTTCTTTCTTCAGTCGAAAAGAAATTAAGGTTTTGGATGAAAACAATCCAGCATTTTTCTCCATATAATGGACTTCAGTGGGAACCAAACGGTTCAAGGTCCAAAAGACAGTTTCAGTCTCTACTCTACTGTTCGAACTTGTTCAACAAAATGAACAAATCTTTTCCCGAGTCATTTGGTTCATTCAACGAACAAAACGAACAAATTGACTCGGAAAAAGATTTGTTCATTTTGATGAACGAGTTTGAACAGGAGAGTCACAGACGTTTGAGGCGAGCATTTGAGTTTATAAAACTTAAACTTTGTTATTTATTTATTAAATGAGTGATTGTTTTGCTAGATAAGACTGTTATTCATCGGCTGGAATCGTTTAAAACCCTTTGAACAGTTTGTAGTTTGCACTGAAACTGTGTTTCTTGAACCGTTTGGTTCCCATTGAAGTCCATTATATGTAGAAAAATGCTGGAATGTTTTCATCAAAAACCTTAATTTCTTTTCGACAGAAGAAAGAATGACATGGACATCTTGGAGGACATGGTGGTGAGTAAATTATCAGCAAAAGTTTTTTTAAAAGTGAACTACTCCTTTAAGATGATTTTTCTGTTTTCAAAGAAATAATTCATGTTAATTTAGTTTTATCTGAGTTGCATTAACTTTTTGAATGAACTTTTATCTTTATATTTTTATTTCAGCTTTATTTTATTCAGCAGAAATGTTTGTAATAGTTGTGGATTATAATAACCCGAGGAAGCAACAGAACATAGAGAGTATATGCAACACTATCTCACGACCAATTCGTACGAATTCGACGCATGATTAAAAAGTGGCTAATTCGTACTAATTCGTACGACCTCACTCGTACTAATTCGTACGATTTGTCTAAACCCACGTGATGGTTAGGTTTAGGGGCGGGGTAAGGGGTAGGTCATTCGTACGAATTCATACGAATTGGCCAATTCGTAAAATATGTACGATTTAGCAAAATCGTATTAATTCGTACGAGTGAGGTCGTATGAATTGTTACGAATTAGCCACTTTTTAATCATTCGTCGAATTCGTACGACTTGGTCGTGAGATCGGGTTGGTATATACTATGGAATTCAATGAGACCAGAAACGGTCTGTTTACTGAAATTCTTCTAAATATCAGAAAATCGTTTGAATACATCTGAAAACAGTAAAACCCAAATGTTTAACCTCTGGGGTAGAGGTAAAATGAGCCTATTTCCAAAAAAAGTGGAGTATCCCTTTAATACTGAAACGTCTGTTTAATGAGCTGGTAAGTCCCACCCCTTCAGCTAACCCCGCTGGACCTCTTGGTTGAAAAATCCTATATGCAAGTGAATGAGAGAAAAAAAATATTTTCTAATCCCGTTTGAATTTTGCAATGAATGTGAACATATGTTTTCGTGTAAATAATGCTACAATTTAGCGGGTAGAATTTTCATACGGTTAGACTTTGTGTGAGAACACTTTGTGTTTCGACGTGTTTGATATACATCACCCCCACTAGCACATGGATCCTGCTAAACATACCTGTGTCTTTGGTGCACTTCACCGCCTTCTTTCAGGGAGAGGACAAACTAGTTGAGCGTGGTGAAAACCGTGATTTGTGGAGGGAAAATGTGTCATGCGACGACGTCACATATGCGACGTGCAGTCTTTCTCGTTATGTCTATTCCACAATTGCTAGCCAAATAATCATACAATATACTGTCAAACTCGTTACATGAGAAATTATATAAAAAATTCACAGACAACATATGTTACATTCATGGCACAATTCAAACGGGATCAGAAAATAATTATTTTCTCTCATTCACTTGCATTGACGCAATGACGCTGTTACAATGGAGGCTCCCGCTCCGTCTCCTCTCCACCATCAGAGGGAGCCTTCACCAGAATATTGACCATTGGCTTTGAACTCAAATTCCCATAATACCTCTTACCTGGGACTGATTGCGTCACACACCTGCACCGCATTAGCACACACACATAAAAGCCACGTCCACACACCACACCAGTGCGAAGTCTTGATTTGCCCCGGTGATCATTTCTGAGCGTTTATACCCCTGATTCTGATTTTCTGGTTTTGGACTTTGGACTGTTTGACTCCCTCTCGATTGATATCTGCCTGGCCTGAACTCGGACTGTTTCCTGACTACGATTATTGCTGCCTGCCCTGATCTCTGCCTGTATCTGGATTATCCCTTCGCTCTGTCTGCATTGCTCTGTCTGCCTCGTTTTGACCCTGCCTGTACGACTCTGTCTAATAAAGCTGCAAATGGATTCTTCTGTGTTCCGTGAGTCATTACAGAAGACTTCGCCGACTTCTAATCCAGCAGCAGTTCAACAGTTAACCACCGAACTCACCTCCCAAGCTTCCCGCCTGGATTTACACCACCAACAGCTCAGCCATCTTACCACACTCACTGAACAGCTTGTACAGGGGATGCAAGAGCCACGCGTCGCAGTCGGTGCCACACCCAATCCGCCCGAGCCTCCTCCACCGCCGATAGTTCCTCCTGTAAATGTGAGTACCTCAGTCAATCCACGGCTCGCGTTTCCTGATAAATTTGATGGCACACCAAGTAAATGCAAAGGGTTCCTACTACAATGCACCATTTTCGTTGACCAACAACCCACACTCTACCCCAGTCATGGGAGTCGTATTGCATTCGTATGCTCGCTGCTCACCGGCAGAGCATTGGAGTGGGCTACGGCCATCTGGAAACCAGACGGGAATACTTTCACCACGTTCCAAGAATTTACCGAACAGTTTCGACAAGTTTTCGAGCATACCACAGGAGAAGGAGATGCGGGAGAACAACTTTTAAATCTCACACGGGGGAAGGACACCACCGCTGATTATGCACTAACTTTTCGAACGCTCGCTGCACAGACCAACTGGGTAGAGGACACTTTGAAAACGCTCTTTAGAAGAGGACTGACCCCAGAACTCCAGTCTGAGTTAGCCTGTCGCGACGAGGGGAGAGGTTTGAATGAGTATATTTCCCTGGCAATTCAAGTCGACAGTCTGATCCGTGCTCGACGTAACCCCCGAGTAACCAGCCGAACTTTTCTCCGGGCAACAACCCCTCACGAGCCCATGCAGTTGGGCTTCACACCCCTTTCTCCAGAGGAACGTGAACGCAGATATCAGAATCGATTGTGCATGTACTGTGGCCAACCTGGACACATGAAGCTCTCCTGTCCCGTACGACCACCCTCTCATAATTCTCCGGTGAGTTCTCCCGCCAGAAAGGGAAAGTCATCTAATCACCTCTCAATTCCAGTCCGATTAACCATTCAGGAACAAGTGTTGGAGACTATAGCCTTTATTGACTCTGGAGCCGCTGGAAATTTTATGTCTCAATCATTCGCTGAACAGTATAACGTCAAATCGAATCCATGTCATTCTCTTCTTACAGTGGAAGCGCTAGATGGACACCCCATCGGAGAGGGAAAGATCCAATGTGTTACCGCAAACATTAAGATGGACATTGGATCTTTGCATTCGGAAAACATCCAATTTTATGTCATTCATGCTCCTCGTCATTCTATCATTCTGGGATATCCTTGGCTCCGGACTCATAACCCTCATATCTCTTGGAGAGAAGGTGAGATTATTCGCTGGGACGAGACCTGCCAGAATCACTGTCTAACCAAGGTCACCAGAACTAGCCAGTCCATTTCAGCATCATGCACGAAAATACCCGAACTCGAATCACTACCCTCCAACTATGCAGATCTTATTGAGGCATTCAGTAAAGAAAAGGCTTCGCAACTTCCCGAACATCGTCCCACTGACTGTGCCATAGATTTGATTCCCGGTGCCGCTCCCCCAAAGGGGAGAATTTTCCCGTTATCCAGACCTGAGTCCGAGGCCATGAAACAATACATCGAAGAAGAACTCGCTAAGGGTTTCATTCGTCCCTCAACTTCACCTGCCGCAGCCGGGTTCTTCTTCGTAAAGAAGAAAGATGGAGGACTCAGACCTTGCATTGACTATCGAGGATTAAATGACATAACAGTCAAATATCGCTATCCACTGCCTCTTGTTCCTGCAGCATTAGAACAGCTTCGTCAAGCCAAATATTACACCAAGCTTGATCTACGCAACGCTTACAACCTGGTTCGCATTCGTGAAGGGGACGAATGGAAAACCGCTTTCTCTACCACTAGTGGGCACTATGAGTATTTGGTTATGCCTTTCGGCTTGTCCAACAGTCCTTCAGTCTTCCAGGCATTCATGAATGACATTTTTCGAGATATGCTGGACCGATGGGTGATCGTTTACATTGATGACATCCTGATCTATTCCAATTCACTTGAAGAACACGTCCAGCATGTCAGATCGGTCCTTCAACGATTAATCCAGTTTCACCTGTACGCCAAGATGGAAAAATGTGAGTTTCATCAAACCAGCGTCTCATTCTTGGGATACATTATCAGTCAAGATGGGGTCGCGATGGATGAAAAGAAGGTGAGGGGAGTAGTGGATTGGCCAATACCACAAACAGTGAAGGAACTACAAAGATTCCTGGGCTTCGCAAACTTCTACAGAAGATTCATCAGAAACTTCAGTTTAATCACCGCACCTCTAACCGCCCTAACCAAACAACACACATCTCGCATTTCATGGAACGCCGAAGCACAACAGGCCTTTCAAGAACTCAAGAAACGTTTCACTACTGCACCCATCCTACGTCATCCGGATCCAGAACGCCAGTTCATTGTCGAAGGGGACGCTTCCAACACTGGGGTGGGGGCCATCCTCTCACAGCGTCAAGGTAACCCAGCCAAGATGTTTCCGTGTGCCTTCTTTTCCCGTAAACTCTCCTCAGCTGAACGCAATTATGATGTGGGCAATCGTGAATTACTAGCCATGAAGTTAGCACTGGAGGAATGGCGTCACTGGCTGGAAGGGGCAACCGAACCATTCATCGTACTCACAGATCATAAAAACTTGGAATATCTACGGTCAGCCAAACGTCTCAATCCCCGCCAAGCCAGATGGGCTCTCTTCTTCACCAGATTCAACTTTACTGTCACTTACCGTCCCGGGTCCAGAAATACCAAAGCCGATGCTCTATTTCGTCAAACAGAAGAGACAAACCCCAGTCCCAATCCAGAAAAGATACTCGGTGAGAAGTTACTGCTAGCTCCTGTTCAGTGGGATATTATGACAGAGATCCAGAACGCCAATGTCCAGAACCCAGCACCTGTTGATTGTCCCGCCAATCTCCTCTTTGTCCCAGATGCCTTGCGATCCCGTCTTCTGGATCAAGTCCACTCCAATCCCAGCTCTGGTCACCCTGGAATCAACGCCACTATTCATCTCCTCCAGAACCGGTTTTGGTGGCCTACGCTTACCTCAGATACCATAACCCACATCCAGAACTGCACCGAATGTCAAACCTCAAAATCTCCCCGAAAACTACCCTCTGGTCTCCTCTGTCCTCTACCCACACCACAACGACCCTGGTCACACATAGCCATTGATTTCATCACCGATCTCCCGAATTCCCAAGGCTACACCACCATTCTCACCATTGTAGACAGATTTTCTAAAGCATGCCGACTGGTCCCCCTCATTAAACTTCCCACAGCTCTCGAAACTGCAGAGATTCTATGTAATCAAGTCTTCCGTTTCTATGGTTTACCCGAAGACATCGTGTCTGACCGTGGACCCCAATTCACCTCCCGAGTCTGGACTGCATTCTTCAAGAACCTCAATGTGAACATCAGTCTTACCTCAGGGTACCACCCACAATCCAACGGTCAAACCGAACGCCTCAATCAGGACATCATACGTTTTCTACGTACCTACTGTCAGCAACACCAAGAAGAATGGAGCAGATATTTATTCTGGGCCGAATATGCTCAAAATTCCCTCGTCAAACCAGCAACCGGCATCACACCATTCAAAGGCATCCTCGGATTCCAACCACCTCTATTTCCCTGGTCCGGTGAACCAACAGAACTCCCATCTGTCACTGAGTGGCTTCAAAAGAGTGAAGAAGTTTGGGATCAAGCACACACTCATCTGCGGCATGCAGTACGGCGCCAAGAGCAGCAGGCCAACCGTCATCGTCGTCCAGCTCCCGAATACCAGACGGGTCAGTGGGTATGGTTGTCCACCAAGGACCTTCGACTCAGACTTCCATGTCGCAAGCTCAGTCCCAGGTATGTTGGTCCCTTCCAAATTTTAAGACAAATTTCACCTGTATCATTTCGATTAGATCTGCCCGCTAACTACCGCATTTCTCCCACTTTTCATGTGTCTCTGTTGAAACCCGCTGGTGGTCCGAGGGAGGAGGCGGAGGAGGGGGCTACCTCCCAGGGCCCTCCTGCCTTTCTGGTTGACGGCGAGGAGACGTACAAAGTGCACAAGTTGCTGGATTCCAGACGTCGGGGTAACACTATCCAGTATCTGGTCGATTGGGAGGGGTACGGTCCGGAGGAACAGTCCTGGGTCAACTCAAGGGATATCCTGGACCCCACTCTCACGGAAGAGTTTCATAGGACGTATCCGGAAAAACCGGCCCCTCGACCCCGTGGGAGACCCCGACGACATTTGCCTCCTCGCGTCAGGAGCCGCTCGCAGGGGGGGGGCTCTGTTACAATGGAGGCTCCCGCTCCGTCTCCTCTCCACCATCAGAGGGAGCCTTCACCAGAATATTGACCATTGGCTTTGAACTCAAATTCCCATAATACCTCTTACCTGGGACTGATTGCGTCACACACCTGCACCGCATTAGCACACACACATAAAAGCCACGTCCACACACCACACCAGTGCGAAGTCTTGATTTGCCCCGGTGATCATTTCTGAGCGTTTATACCCCTGATTCTGATTTTCTGGTTTTGGACTTTGGACTGTTTGACTCCCTCTCGATTGATATCTGCCTGGCCTGAACTCGGACTGTTTCCTGACTACGATTATTGCTGCCTGCCCTGATCTCTGCCTGTATCTGGATTATCCCTTCGCTCTGTCTGCATTGCTCTGTCTGCCTCGTTTTGACCCTGCCTGTACGACTCTGTCTAATAAAGCTGCAAATGGATTCTTCTGTGTTCCGTGAGTCATTACAGACGCTTTTTCAACCTAGAGGTCCACTTGGAGTTTTACGGATGGGCGGGACTTACCAGCTCTATATATTCATACTCCCTATAAGGCAGGCTTACACGGTGCAATTTTTTTGCTGTTTTACAAGCTCAAAGATGATTTTTTTAAACTCGGGAGAAATCGCGTGGAAATCGGTTGTGCTCACATGTTGCGGCTCGTGTCGTGTGCTAAGGAAGATACGAGCCGAGCCGAACCTCTCGACCTCACGATCATTTTTAAACATGTCTAAAAAGTTTGGGACTGTAGGCTTGAATTCGTGAGGTGTGTGCGCTGTGCGGTTGAATGAGCCGGTTTGTCGATCTATCTGAATTTTGATCAATCAGGAGCTGAAGAAATCCACAGAAGAAAGGCGAAAATGGCCATGAATTTGGACTATTGAAAGGGAAGCATACTACTTTATTGTGATTTTAGTATCATAATGATTAATAAATGCATGCACAATTATCAAAGAACTTGATAGCCTAAATGTTGCAGATATGTTTACTATGCACAAAATGCCTTTCAACTTGGGCACAAAATTACATGTTACATGAACACGTCACCACTGCATCAGCACCGAAAACATGATTTAAAAAAAAAAAATTCAAATCAAAACTCGTGATACGAACCGAATTGTAGGTTTGGTCTATCGTTACAGTAAGATGAGAAAGCAGGAGTTTAGTTCTTTATCGTGGCTATATGGACATCTTTGCCAAGCGCAAACCAGTACAGAAGTAATCCATAAATTATCGGGTCATGCCTTTTTTCACAATTATTTTGGAGGGTCATAGAAAAAACTATTGCTGGCGAAGGGAGGATCAAGTCTTTTTTGACTACAGATCTCAAATCTCCTCCGGTGGCCCCTTAAATAAATAACGAACAGTCCCTAAGGGCCATTTCCCCTTTTTTTCAGCTGTAACTGGCTGTTCAGTTCAGTTCAGTTCAGTTCCTCTTTATTTATTTCCCGAAGGCAATTTGGTTGAAGCAAAACAGGCATACACATAAAAAAACACTGTCATACGCATTCACAAATAAATACATTTACATAGAATTTAAAAGCTTTACAGTTGATGGAACAAATGAATTTTTAAAACGATTCGTTTTACTAAGCGGCATTCTGCTGGTTGCCACAGTAACAGAGTCTTAGCCCTGAGTTAGCCTGGGGAAAGATGTCTAATGTCTTTGGCCTAAATTAAATCAGTCTGAAACAGTCTAACTTGCATTAGACTAGTCCTCTGATCAAAGAATTCAGATTGGGGGAACCATCAGGACACTTCCAGCGCTGGGAAAGAGCAAGCCGAGGCTGAAGAGATCCTGTTCTCTCCTGGGGAAAACCAAGGTGGACATTCAAAACATGCAATATTTGAAACATGAGTTGTGTCCAGAAATCCTCTGCATGGAAACACACTCGGAAAGAGGACCAGCGGAGCCACACGTGATGAAACCCTGTGTGCGTCTCCAGACCTCAAACAGCACGTCTCTGTCTTTCCCTTATCTTCTCTGCCAGTGATTTCTGCTACAGCTCCTCTTCGTGCATGTGTGTGTGTGGGGGGAGGGGGTGGGGGGGGGGCTGTTGTTTTGAGAATATGTGTCTCACTAATGAATAATTCTGAATTAACTTATAATCAACTTTTGAATCATTGTGTGTTGTTCCATTATATATTGATACCTCAAATCTATTTTCATTTTAAATGGAAAAACTTCTTCTGTAATGAATGACAATATCATGAAAATGAAGTGAATTTTCATTTATTTTTCCGACTCCACTGACAGATAATTGTTCTTGCTTTACTGTAAACAAACTCAGTTAATTTTCACAATTTTCATTCATTAAAGGAATAATTCACCCCAAAATGATAATTCTGTCAGTAATGATTCTCCCTTCTGTTGTTCAACCCCATAAGACTTTTGTTCATCTTCAGAACACAAATGAAGATATTTTTGATTAAATCTGAGAGTTGGATCACTCCTCCATAGGCTTCTAAGGGATTGAAACTTGTCGACGCAGAAAGTTATTAAAGATATTGTTAAAATATTCAGTGACGACAGCAGCTCCACCTTAAAGGAACACTCCGACTTTTTGGGACTTTAGCCTATTCACCATATCCCCCAGAGTTAGATAGTGTTAGATTAAATCAGTCTGATTTAATCTAAGTCCGCACCGCATCAAGATAAAAACATTCATACCCTAATCATATAATAGTGTCACTAACGTTACATTAGATCTGGCTAATGGCACTCTTACAGTAGGTCATCTAAAAACATAACGGAACACTTACCTCAGCCGCAGGTGATCCACTTGTCCTGTCTGTGCTATAGATGGGATGGCCGTATCCTTCAGCACATTATGGTCCGTGTGGCAAATTCCCTTTTTTTCAAAATAGTCGTCCATTGAAATGTACCGAGCAAACATAATGTCCCTTGATAATCTATTTAGGTGTGTTTGGATAAATATCCAGAGTAAGTTAGCCATTTCTTCATCCAGTCAGCGTTTTTAGTTGGAATTCTGTGAAACATGGTATTACCTCCCCTGTTTACTGTCGCAGCTATTTACAATAGAGCGAAAACCCATGACTGTAAACTACGCTTTTACTATAAATTGCTGACTCTGTTACCCAAACACTGAGCGAACTCTCCGCTCCTCACCACGGCGTGTCTCAGGTGATGCGGTTATCACTCCGCCAAAGTAGCAGTGCTTCGCCTTCAGAGAATAGTTCCCAGGTTTTATACGGTTAAAAGATGTCTGTGTCTCATATGGCCTTGATATTTGCACACTCTGTGACTATACAAATCACAACACGTAAATAGGAAAACAATTGTGTTATTTTGTCACTCATTTGGATTACTATGAAAGTGCAACCAGTCACATCCAGTCTTTGTGCTAAGCTAGGCTAGCGGTGGGTGCGTCAAACAGACTTATAGCACACACGGAGATGAAAAAGGTATTTATGGACTTATCTAACTCTGGGGGATATGGTGAATAGGCTAAAGTCCCAAAAAGTCGGAGTGTTCCTTTAAGATTATCAAGCGATGACTTTATTATTAAAAATAATGACTTTATTTGACTATTCATTTCCTTCTTTGTGGGCCTCGAGTGAGATCACGTGTGTAACATGACGTACACCAGAAGCGCTGCGTCGTTACACACATGATCTCATTCGAGGCCCACAGAGAAGGAAATGAATAGTCGAATAAAGATTGATTGATTGATTGACTCTGACTATTTTAACAATGTCTTTAATAACTTTCTCGGCCGACAACTTTTGATTACAACAGAAGCCTATGGAGGAGTGATCCAGCTTTCAGATTTAATCACAAATATCTTCATTTGTGTTCTGAAGATGAAGGAAAGTCTTCCGGGGTAGAACAACATGAGGGAGAGTCATTACCTTTTGGGAGAACTATCCCTTTCAGACTCAATATCTTCCCCAGTATCTGATCTAAGAATGTTTGGATATTTGGATATATAGGAAAAGCAAGACAGAAACCATGAGGAAGTTTCAATGAAGAAGTTAAAGCCAAAACTCATCTGGTGTTCAGCCGAAGTCGAGCAGGAACATCAGAGACGCAGTGTATTCCCTGATCTCTTATCACTGACGCTGTGTTCAGATCCTGAGCTTTCCCTCGCATCCCAATAAAACATCAACATCTCATGACAACACACACACCGCCCAGTGACCTCTCTCCTTAATCCACCATCCGTCACGGGAGAAAAGCCTCTGCTGATGTCTGCGGAGAGCGCTGGTTGTACGGCCTCTTTGTGAAGGATATATCTGGGATTGTATCCACACCGGACTTGCTTTAGAACCGGGAGATGCGAGTTCTAGCTTGAGCATCTCCAAATGTGGTCGCCAGGATCATGCTAATATTTGTGATTACTCAGCCGAGGCTCTTATCTGCAAACTGCCACATGCACCCGGAATAATTCTGTACACCGCAATATCGCACAATCCATTTCTTCTTTACAGGAGAGAAAACAACACCACATCAGGCCGGTGGCTTCAGCACTCCGGGAGACAAGTGTAAGGAACTGCTCTGAGGCTTGTAGAAGTAGATCCAAATGCAGCTTTATTAAGAATAGTCGTACAGGCAGGGTCGAGAATCGACAGACAGGACAATGGAGAATAAACAAAGGGAATCCAAGAAACAGGCATGAGGTCAGGGCAGGCATAGGGATGGCTGGCGCGAAACAGACGTTCCGAAGCCTCGCGAGATCCCGAAGCGCAGATGATTCGAACCACTGATCCGAAGCGTGATTCAAAACACCCACGTCACGTGACTACGGCTAAATGAAGCTTCTAAGTGTTTCATCAGGTGGAGTGCTCTGCCGAATCAGGGTTTGATTGATAGGTCAGTTGGGAAAGATCACACATAACCATAGCGTGAGCAAAGTGCACACAGAATGCCTAAAGTATTGTGCTGTTTTATGAAGGCAGAAAGCCATATAATGGTTTCGATTATTTGTTCATTGGCAAAATATAACGCTAGAGACCATGTTAGTTTATACGTTTTACATCTCATATGTTCGGCAAAAGCCAGGCTCGAACCCGAGCAAATCAATTGCTCTTTCAAGAACTACACGCTCTACGATCTACGCCACTGTAACTATTCGTGACAGCCGTGTTTTTGATTACAAGACCCCCACCCCATATATGTACATACATATACAGATTAATAGGAAGAACAACAGATAAATTAATATGTTTAAATAAAAATCTAGAAGAAAGTGAGACATTGTGGCTTGATTTGTTTTATTAATACTCATTTTTCATGACCAAAATAATATTATGCAATGTGAAGAGACTACAGGTTACAAGCATCATATATTAAAAAAAAAATACAATAATAAAAAACAACACATTTTTAAATGGCTCGTTGTAAAGGTTGTTTCACATGAACACCTGCAATTGACCACTAGGTGTCGCCATGGAGACGGGTGTCGGATTGATTCGAAGCCTCGAAACAATATAGCACATTTGCTTCAACTGTTTCATTGCTTCATGAAGCCTCGATCTGCCCATCACTAGGCAGGCAGCAATAATCAGACTCCAAGAACAATCCAAAATCAAAAACCAGAAAACAAACACGAAAACCGCTCAGAAATGCAGACACACAGTACAACAAGACTTCACAAACAGTGAATGTGAACACAAGGTATATAGACAGAATAACAGGATGAGACACAGGTGAATGCAATCAGTGAATGAGGTACTGGTGAATGTGATCAGTGATGATGAGTCCGGACAGTGAGTTCTGGGAAATGTAGTTTGTGAGTGATAATGGTCTTATCTGGAGTGCCCTCTGCTGGCTCAAAAGGGCACTCCAGCTGGCGACCATTACAACGAGGGTTTGAGGAGAGTGTGGAAAACTGGAACATTACATGATGATGATTGAGTGACAGGTGAAGGCCTAATTATTATTATTATGATTCTCGGGAAAGTTACATAAGCTTTCACACACATACAAACTTAAAGGTTTCCTGTCTTTACTCTTACACAAACTACATTCCCCTAAAGGATTATTAGGAACACCACACTAATAATGTGTTTGACCCCCTTTCTTAATTCTACGTAGCATTGATTCAACAAGGTGCTGAAAGCATTCTTTAGAAATGTTGGCCCATGTTGATAGGATAGCATCTTGCAGTTGATGGAGATTTGTGGGATGCACATCCAGGGCACGAAGCTCCCGTTCCACCGCATCCCAAAGATGCTCTATTGGGTTGAGATCTGGTGACTGTGGAGGCCATTTTAGTACAGTGAACTCATTGTCATGTTCAAGAAACCAATTTGAAATGATTGGAGCTTTGTGACATGGTGCATTATCCTTCTGGAATTAGCCATCAGAGGATGGGTACATGTTGGCCATAAAGGGATGGACATGGTCAGAAACAATGCTCAGGTAGGCCGTGGCATTTAAACGATGCCCAATTGGCACTAAGGGGCCTAAAGTGTGCCAAGAAAACATCCCCCACACCATTACACCACCACCACCAGCCTGCACAGTGGTAACAAGGCATGATGGATCCATGTTCTCATTCTGTTTACGCCAAATTCTGACTCTACCATCTGAATGTCTCAACAGAAATCGAGACTCATCAGACCAAGCAACATTTTTCCAGTCTTCAACTGTCCAATTTTGGTGAGCTCTTGCAAATTGTCGCCTCTTTTTCCTATTTGTAGTGGAGATTAGTGGTACCCGGTGGGGTCTTCTGCTGTTCCTCATCCGCCTCAAGGTTGTGTGTTGTGTCGCTTCACAAATTGCATGCTGCATACCTCGGTTGTTAAGAGTGGTTATTTCAGTAAAAGTTTCTCTTGAACATGACAATGAGTTCACTGTACTAAAATGGCCCCCACAGTCATCAGATCTCAACCCAATAGAGCATCTTTGGGATGCGGTGGAACGAGAGCTTCGTGCCCTGGATGTGCATCCCTCAAATCTCCATCAACTGCAAGATGCTATCCTATCAAAATGGGTCAACATTTCTAAAGAATGCTTTCAGCACCTTGTTGAATCAATGCCATGTAGAATTAAGGCAGTTCTGAAGGCTCCATTCTTGTGTTGATATGTGAAGTCTCCTCAGCACATCCGAAGCCTCGTCTCAGGTCTCGACGATTCCTCAAGCTCCTTTCTCATTCTTTCTCACCCTGAGCCTCGGGAATCTGTAAACTGCCTCCGGGTATATGTCCATGATGATTTTCCTACATGGTTGTTTAAGGAATGAAACACACTCAGTTAGGATTAGAAGAACTCGTGCCACATGTAACACGCCACACACATAATAATCCCTGCAATAATGATCCAATTATAGACTCTTAAGCATTTGCCTATTAAAACCAAACTTCGACTTATTTCAGTGTTTATTATAATATAGGCTACTGTGAAAAGACAATAAAATGTATTTGCAAGAATTGTTTTGCATTTACATTGATGCGTTCAGCAGGCTCTGTAATCACGTAATGTATATAATTTAACAGGTCTCCTCATACTGAACAACCTTGCCTCAAAAACCACATGCTGTCAATCAATTAGTTCATTAAATAGTTTTACTTTTACAAGCTAGTCCTAGGTTTTTTGCCCAATCAGATCCAAACCAGTGCAGTACAATTCTCTGGACTCTCTAGATCAATAATTGTCAAAAAAAGAAAAAGTTTAACTTTACCCTTTGGGTCGCTATACCATGATTTTAGAAAATATGTATGGCAAAAACACTCTAAAGCTTATAAATCCTTAACGAATACTCAGAAAACTCGCTAAACGCTGCTTGTTGTATTTATTATTGGAGTCATCTCATTGTTTGGCAATTGCATTTCTTTAGTGCATGTATTTATTCAATAAAAGTAAATTAATTGTCTTTATGTTCACATAATTAAAACAATCATTTTATGATATTTTCTAGTTCACTTGTAGGCTCTATCGGCCCTCATCAGGTTTTTTTTCTTCCACTTCTTCATGTCCACGTTCACATATAAAGTGTTTAAAGTATAAAGTGTTCAGGAGTGTGTTGCTGTGATGCCGCACACACACTGAGCTTTACACACACACCTAGGCTCTGCTGGTAATGAGAACAACAGCACTGGTTAGCCGAGACTGCAGCCTGTGTGTATGTGTGTGTGAGAGAGAGAGAGAAACATGAATTAAATCATTACCCACAATCCCCCTCTCAGCCTCAGACCAGGCCCTTTTGCTTGAGTTTCATTGACATGGAGATTGTGTGTCGTCTGTAGAGCGGGATGGAGGGATCATTCCCCCGAGTGTGTTTAAGAGTGTGTAGTGCTTCTCCCTGGTGTGGTGTGTGTGTTACATTGGCACATCAACACCTTCAGCTCACTGACTCCCGAGATCTGGCTTTAGGGATTCACACAGCACAAACTGCACATCTGGGAATACACTTCCTGTAAGTGTGTGTGTGTGTCCTGGGAGAATAACCCCCTCTGATTGGCTGTAAGACGCTTCTTTCATTCCTTCATTCATTCGTTCTTTCCTTCCTTATTTCCTTCCTTCCTTGTTTCCTTTCTTTCTTTCTTTCTTTCTTTCTTTCTTCCTTATTTCCTTCCTTCTTTCATTCCTTTCTTTTTTCCTTCCTTCTTTTTTATTTTTTATTAATGTTTTTATTTTATTTAATATTTTATTCGACAGGGACAAATGCATAAAACATTGCTTTATAATGAATACAATTTAGATGCCACGCATAGCCATGACTAATTTGCAACCCCTGTCCCTGATTAGGCTTTTAAAATTTAAAACAGAAATTACTGAGTATTGAATGTAAGATATATAACCATTAAAAAAACAAACAAATACATTCCATGCATGAAATAAGATATGGGCTTAAATAGCTTTGAAAGTCACTATAAAACAAAGTCTAGACACACTGTAAAAAAATTTTCAAGATTTGTTATCACAACATATTTTCTTTTGTCAAATCAACTTTATAATAATTTATTTAGTTGAGATGACTTATTATTTTGAGTTTCTGATGGTTAAATTAATCTACTTCATTGTATTACCTAACTTTTTCCAGTTCAATCAACTTAAAATTTTAAGGCAACCGAAGTTACTTACTTTTTTAAGTTAAACCAACAATATTTTTTTTACAGTGCAGATTTAATAATACAAGGACACAAAAGCCTGCCTATGTCTTGTACAGTCAGTGTTCACAAAGTTGTTTCTGTTTCAGCCATTGCTTTAAATGTGTATTAAAAAACTTGAGATCTGTCAATGTTTTAATTTCAGTTGGTAAAGCGTTCCACAGATGTTTGCCTCTTACCGAAAATGATGTCTGACCAAATGTTGTTCTACTGTAAGTTTTGCGGCTATGCAGTTTCCATTTATTGTGCCTCCAGTTCTTATTCCGCTCTTTTGTTTCTCTAGTTGACAGGATATTTCTGGTGCAAGGTTGTTCACACACTTAAAAATGATTTTTAAAAATGAAAAACTTACAAAGCTGTCAAAGCTCAATATATTATGCTTCCTTAGAATGATGCAGTGATGCCATCTTACAGATTTCTGGTCCATTATTTTTAGTGCCTGTTTATAATGACCTAATGGGTGTAATTGTTGTTTGGTTGGCCTGACCCCACACAGTTATGCAATATGATAAATGAGAAAATATCATAGAATGCATAAACTGCTGTGCTGCATTAAGGGGTATATATTGTCTTATTAATCAGAAGCAGTTTAAATTTGTCCTGACAGTTCTGCATAGTCTCTTTACATGTCTATCAAACTGAAAATGAGAATCTGAAATAATCCCTAAAAATTTAAATTCATGTACCTCTTTTATCTCCTTATCATCCACCTTTATTCTAAAATTTTCATCATTTATCATAGTTCAGGGTTAGATGATTATCTCGAAGCCACTGTGATACACCTTCCAGTTCTTTTGAAAGCATCTCAGCTGCAATCTGTTTTTTTTTTTTTTTTTTTTTTTTTTTTGCTGAGACATATATAATTGTATCATTTGCATACATTTGGCATTTAGCCCCTTTGCAACTGTTAGGAAGATCCATTCCTCCATTCCTTCCTTCCTTCTTTCATTCCTTCCTTCCTTCCTTCTTTCATTCTTTCCTTTTTCCTTCCTTCCTTCTTTCATTCCTTTCTTCCTTCTTTCATTCCTTCTTTCTTTCTTTCCTTCCTTCCTTATTTCCTTCATTACTTTCTTATTTCCTTCCTTATTTCCTTCCTTCTTTCCTCCCTTCCTTCCTTCCTTCCTTCTTTCATTCCTTCCTTCCTTCCTCCCTTCTTATTTCCTTCCTTCCTTCCCTCCCCAACTCCTCTCACTCTTTTTTTCTCCTTTCCTTTTTTATATACCTGACTAACTGTGAAAATATTCTCAGAGGAGAAGGTCAAGTGACTGTTTTTTTCCTTCTTTCCTTGCTTCCTTCTTTCCTTCCTTCCTTCCTTCTTTCATTCCTTCCTTCTTTCTTTCTTTCTTTCCTTCCTTCCTTCCTTCCTCCCTTCTTATTTCCTCCTTTCCTTCCTTCCTTTTTTCCTTCCTTCCACCGCTCCCCTCACTCTTTCTCTCCGTTCCTTTCTTTATCTACCCTATTAACTGTGAAAATAACCTCAGAAGAGAAGGTCAAGTGACTGTTTTTTTGCTTCTCTGCACCCTTCATTTTTTTTTATTTAAGGTCCAGAGCAATAGAGTGCTCCGAGGTGGCCTAGCATGAAATTGTAATGCCATGATAAACAAAAGGCTGTACGTTACACAGATGCAGTGTGTGGGTTTCGCGTATGTGATGCGTCATTTCACAAAGGCTCACATCAACCCTGCAATCATGTGCGTATATTGATTCAGTGCCGGATGTTTGGAATAAAATGCATATGACCTGTGGTTTTGTGCATGTCTGTTTTTTTGTTCTTTCAAAAAACAAAACACAAACAGTATTACACATCCAAACCCAGCAACTTATTTCCTCCTGTTCGATGTGAACTCATTAATTTTCAAAGTGAGCTGCATGGCGACTTCGGGGGAAATGAGCTACAGGCGACAAGATGCTGGCGTGTCCAGCGAAGTGCTTAAGTTGAGAAAAGTTTTATTTTATGCAAATGGCAGCGATTACCAATGGGACTGAGACAGAAGTCTCAGCAGTCTTGGCGACGTTCAGCAAGAGAAGTTAGTCTTCGCTGTGAGCGATAAGTCTCTGATTGTAGACAATTAATTACTGTGGAAAAAGGAATCTGAGAAATATTGCCCATATTGTGTGAGAGTACCACATATTGTGGCCCCACTATTTACTTTTTTATTTACTGACATAATTCTGAAATTCAATTCTAAAAAACTTGCTTTGAAAATACTCCTTTACCAACTTTACACTGTAAATAATCACCATAATTTCTGTGACATTACTGACATAGAAGTGCAATTTGTTTGCAAAAGATGTCAGAATAAGCCAGGAATAACAACATGGAGTGATTTTGACCAACAATATTAGTATTTACCGATTTACAACACGCAGCCATAACCGGCAGGAGTGTTCGAAGAACCAAATTAGCCGGATCATGATGAGCACGATGATATTATCTTGGCTGTCTCATTTGATCTCGGATGTTTTAAGCAACGTACGAAGAACGGGCCCCTGGCCAATGTATAATCGTTAGGCAATCATAACATACGAAGAGTTCAGATGCAAAAGCCTCTAAGTGCCATTTAAAATTTTCTCCTAGAATGATCATTTTTTATCAAGCTTGTATATTTAAGTTCAGTAATTTCACTTAAATGACAAGTGAAATTACTGAACTTAAATATACAGGCTTGATAAAAAATTATCATTCTAGGAGAAAATTTCAAATGGCACTTAGAGGCTTTTGCATCTGAACTCTTCAACATTGATTCTCTCATTGACTCTTTTTCTCTTGCTGCCAGAAGACTGTCTCCCGCGAATTTGCGTAAAGTTTTGATTATATTTCGTGAAGATACTGGACAAAGAGTGTTTTGACACCATAAAAGTAAATTTTTTCATCATATATTTTTTTTTCGGTTTCTGGGTTAGGTGTATACGTTTCCAAATCTAACTTTATATTGCCTTAATCACTGTCTTGTTTGCTCAAACATAGCACTTAGAAACATGTCAGCAATTCCTATAACGACTGTTAGCTAGGCTTAAAATGTAATACACAGAGGGGTTGTAACACAGTGTTACAAACAAGCCGCCAAGTGTACAATGATAATCAAATGAAAAAGGAGCCACACAACTTTTCAGGTTTGAGTATACATTTAACTTTGTTGGACTTTCACATACAATGTTGGAATTTGAAATGTTTAAAATTTAGTGTAATATGAATGATAACTTGTTTATTTATTACAAATATGGCGTGCACTGTAAATGATTTCTGTTGTTTTCACAGGATTATACTGTTTTTCTCAACAGTTTCTTACTGTATAATCTATGTACAGTAAGTTACAGTAGATTTAGTTGTTTTCACAGTATTAAATTGTTTTTTCAACAGTTATGTACTGTGCACACAGTTGACAGTATGTTACTGTAGAATTTCAATGCATTCTGGGAAATTATCAGTTACTGTTAATCTAAATACAGCAGTGCAAATTGACCGCGAAAAACACCACACACAGTTCCAGAGGTAAAATTGATAGCCTACTAATGTTATTCTTACATTTAAAATAAAAATGTAGCACTGGTTGACCATTAACAGTCATAATTTATGACATAATTAATGTCAGTGGGGTGTGCATGAGAGCATATTTGACTTTGGAAGAGTTTCTCTGTCATGTCAGTGGTGCTGCTGTCTTTTCTGCCGACCTGGAACTTCTTCATCTGGTAAGTAATAATTCATATAATGTGTATACGGATTCTAGCTAACTTTAAAGTTTTTAGAATAGCTGACCACGATTTCTACATTCAATTTAATCTATTCTAGACATTTTAATATAATATGTATATGATAGGCTACTCTTTAATGTAGCCATTTCGGGGCATGTTACTGTAAATTCAAATTAGTACGAAATGACCGCGAAAAATAACCACAACAAGCTGCCATTTTATGAAGAACTCTTCAGTTCCCTTCTCTCTGTAAGAACGCGCAGGCCGTGCATCGCGTCGCTGTCGGCAACGTTTTCGCCATATCTGGTTAGTAATTAATATTTTTATAAAAACCATACGTACGTTAACAGATTAACGTTAAAAAGAAGTGGCCGCGGAATGTTCTATAAGCCAGTCAGACGCGGATTTCTTTCATCTTGATAGCCTAACTTACTCGATTAAATATGTGATTTTATTAACATATATTTCATATGTAACCTCTTATTGTCACAGTCCTCCGTCTGCACCAGTCTGTCTTGTCTTCAGCACTACACTTCCCAGGATCCTCTCGTCACCCTATCCCGTGTTCACTCCCTCATCAGCCACCTGTAACTCGTCAAGTTGAGTAAAGTTGGCAATAAATTCGCAGATTCGAACTTCCCGGGTCAATAACTCCTCAGCTGTATGTCGTTAATGCACAAATGTCACCTCTTTTTAATCGTAGTAACGTAGACAAGCAGCTACAACCTAATTTTCCGCGAAACGAGCTTTCCCTCACAGTGGATAAAATACATTGATCTCTATGCGCAGGCGGCCGAGAGACAGATCCTAAGGGACCGTCTGCAAAGTGCAAAACCCGAAAAGCGTTAATGCGAAAACAGTCAATAACTTCACTGTCACACACTACAGTGTCACCAAATTCAGTTTACACATCACTGCTGTCCTATTGTTTATACTAAAACATTTAATTTGGGGAGAAAAATATTTTTGCATAATTTTTAGGATTTATAGGCCTATTTATTTAAAAAAAATTCAATAACTTCACTATATTAATATACTGCATTGTCGCCAAATTAAGTTTTCACATCACTGCTACCCTGTTGTTTAAACTACAATACTCGTTTAGAGAAAAATACGTTTTAAATTGTATATAATATTGAAAATGAATAATTTTATGATTTTTATGAAATTCAGTTTACACATCACTGCTGTCCTGATAATTACTACAACACTTATTTTGGAAAAAATATATTTAATTGAATATACAATTGAAAATGTATAATTTGTATGATGTTTATGAAAAATATTCAATAAGTTCACTGTAATCAACTGTATTGTTGCCAAATTCAGTTCACACACCACTGCTGTCCTGATGGTAATACTACAACACTTATTTTGGAGAATTTTTTTTTAATTGAATGTACAGTTGAAAATGTACAATTTTTATGATTCTTATGAAAAATGTCAATAACTTAACTGTAATTTACTGTATTGTTGCCAAATTCGGTTTACACATCATTGCTGTCCTGATAATTACTACAACACTTATTTTGGAGAAATAATACAACTTCAATTGAATATACAATTGTAAATATAATATTTATGTTTTTATGAAAAATATTCAATAACTTTACTGTAATTTACTGTATTGTTGCCAAATTCAGTTTACAGATCACTGCTGTCCTGTTGGTAGTACTACAACACTTATTGTGGAGAAAAAGGACAGTTTTAATTGAATATACAATTGAAAATGTAAAATTGTTATGATTTTTATGAAAAATATCCAATAACTTTACTGTAATTAGCTGTATTGTTGCCAGATTCATTTCACACACCACTGCTGTCCTGATGGCTATACTACAACACTTATTTTGGAGAAAAAATAAAACTTTAATTGAATATACAATTGAATATATATATTTTTATAATTTTTATGAAAAATATTCAATAACTTTACTGTAATTTACTGTATTGTTGCCAAATTCAGTTCACACACCACTGATGTCCTGATGCTTATACCACAACACTTATTTCGGAGATTTTTTTAAAATTAAATATACAATTGAAAATATATATTTTTAAGATTTTTATGAAAAATATACAATAACTTTACTGTAATTTACTGTATTGTTCCCATATTCAGTTTACACATAACTGCTGTCCTGGTGGTTGTACTACAACACTTATTTTGTATAAAAAATACAATTTTAATTGAATATACAATTGAAAATGTATTTTTATAAATTTTATGAAAAATATTCAATAACTTTACTGTAATTAGCTGTATTGTTGCCAAATTCAGTTCACACATCACTGCTGTTCTGATGGTTATAATACAACACCTATTTTGGAGGAAAAAGGACAGTTTTAATTGAATATACAATTGAAAATGTAAAATTGTTATAATTTTTATGAAAAATATTCAATAACTTTACTGTAATTTACTGTATTGTTGCCAAATTCAGTTTACAGATCACTGCTGTCCTGTTGGTAGTACTACAACACTTATTGTGGAGAAAAAGGACAGTTTTAATTGAATATACAATTGAAAATGTAAAATTGTTATGATTTTTATGAAAAATATCCAACCCGATCTCACGACCAAGTCGTACGAATTCGACGAATGATTAAAAAGTGGCTAATTCGTAACAATTCATACGACCTCACTCGTACGAATTAATACGATTTTGCTAAATCGTACATATTTTACGAATTAGCCAATTCGTATGAATTCGTACGAATGACCTACCCCTGACCCCGCCCCTAAACATAACCATCACGTGGGTTTAGACAAATCGTACGAATTAGTACGAGTGAGGTCGTATGAATTGTTACGAATTAGCCACTTTTTAATCATGCGTCGAATTCGTACGAATTGGTCGTGAGATAGTGTTGAAATATCCAATAACTTTACTGTAATTAGCTGTATTGTTGCCAAATTCAGTTCACACATCACTGCTGTTCTGATGGTTATAATACAACACTTATTTTGGAGGAAAAAGACAATATTAATTGAATATACAATTGAAAATGTACAATTTTATGATTTTTATGAAAAATATTCAATAACTTTACTGTAATTTACTGTATTGTTGCCAAATTCAGTCTACACTCCACTGCTGTCCTGTTGGTAATACTACAACACTTATTTTGGAGAAAAATGACAATTTTAATTGAATATACAATTGAAAATATATATTTTTATGATTCTTGTGAAAAATATTCAATAACTTTACTGTAATTAGCTGTATTGTTGCCAAATTCAGTTCACACACCACTGATGTCCTGATGGTTATACTACAACACTTATTTTGGAGAAAAAATACAATTTTAATTGAATGTAGAATTGAAAATGTACAATTTTATGATTTTTATGAAAAATATTCAATAACTTTACTGTAATTTACTGTATTGTTGCCAAATTCAGTCTACACTCCACTGCTGTCCTGTTGGTAATACTACAACACTTATTTTGGAGAAAAATGACAATTTTAATTGAATATACAATTGAAAATATATATTTTTATGATTCTTGTGAAAAATAATCAATAACTTTACTGTAATTAGCTGTATTGTTGCCAAATTCAGTTTACAGATCACTGATGTCCTTATGGTTATACCAAAACACTTATTTTGGAGAAAAGGGACAATTTTAATTGAATATACAATAGAAAATGTACATTGTTTATGATATTTATGAAAAATATTCAATAACTTTACTGTAATTTACTGTATTGTTGCCAAATTCGGTTTACAGATCAGTGCTGTCCTGTTGGTAATACTACAACACTTATTTTGGAGAAAAAAGGACAATTTTAATTGACCATACAATTCAAAATGTATGTGTTGCCATTAAGGCAAAATATTAGGGACTTTTATTTTGATATGATGTAGACCTGGAGTTTAGGGTTAGAGGTCATTTCCTGTATAGAAGTAAGGAAGCTTACAGTACGTGAGCACATGTAATCCATATGTTGTTAGCACTAGAGGCAATGTCGTAAGTACAAAATTCATTTTTATGTTAATAAGTTAATGTTACAATAGTGTTTAAAAAGAAACGACTACACATAGTTACAATATTTATTTACATGTATATACAGATATTTTTCTTCAGACAAGATTTATGTTAAAACAGTCAATCTTTATTTCTTTGTTACAGTTTTCACTCTGTCATGTAAGATGATGTTAAAGCCACAGTAAACAGCAAGAAATCGCTCACTACGACTTGTCGTCATTTTGCATCAGAGTTAGCTGGTTGTATAGCTACAGTTGCTACACTGCAGTGAGGACAGCACAGTGAAAAGACAGAAAAGTTAGTGTTGATCATCGTGGCAAGATGGAAGGAAAACGTGCTAAGTCTTCTGTAGCAAGTGGAAGTTCTCACTCATCTCTGTCATCAAGGAGTGCAGTAATCCGTGCACGGGCTAAAGCAGCAGCTGCTAAAGTACGTGCTGTATACGCAGAAAAAGAGGCTAAAGCTAAAATAGAAAAGGCAGCTAAAGAAGCTGAATCACAGTTGGAGAAGGTAAAAAGAGAGACTGAGCTTGAAACACTCGCCATGTGTCGTGAAGCAGCGGCTGCTGAAGCTGAAGCAGCCGTTTGGGAATCGGCTGACTCAATTGCGAAGTGTATTCTGTTGGATGAAACAGGCTCGTCGGGAGAAGATAAAATGGAGCGGACGAGTGAATACGTCCAAACTCATTTTGGCCCAACTAGCTCCCCAAAGCGAGAAGCTATGAACACTTGCTCTCAGGCTTTTCAGCCTGCTACAGATGGCGCTCTCATTTTCAGTCCGAACAATGCCTTTTCTTCATACCAGCAGGTTCCTGTTTCTTCACATGAGCCACGACAGGCTAATAACATAGGAAATGGGAATTTATCAGAGGATGGTCTTGATGATGTTTATGTTCCACCGGCAGCCAAATTGTCATATGGTCAGACTTTATATGACAGAAACGAAACTCAAGTTGATTCAAAGAAGTTTCATACTGACTTGAATATTTCTGCTCCGTGCTATTACCCCCAGCTAAAACCTGATCAGAGTGGGTCTGCAACTGAACATCTTGCTCAATATTTAGCGCGACGTGACCTGGTGAGTGCAAGCTTGTATGAGTTTGATGATAAACCAGAAAATTATCGTGCTTGGCAGTCTTCATATAAAAATGCTACACAAGGGCTGGGTCTCACTGCTACTGAGGAGCTAGACTTAATGACTCGATGGCTTGGCAGAGAATCCAGCAACCAAGTGAAACGTCTGCGTTCAGTGCACGTAGCAAGTCCAGACATAGCACTCAGAAAAGCCTGGGAACGTCTTCAGGAATGTTACGCAGCGCCAGAGGTAGTTGAAAAGGCCCTCTTCACTCGACTTGACAAGTTCCCCAAGGTTTTGGCGAAAGAAAATCTGAGGCTAAGGGAGTTAGCAGATCTGCTGATGGAAGTGCAGTGTGCTAAGGAAGACGGCTACCTTCCAGGTTTGTCCTACCTGGATACTGCGCGAGGCATAGAACCTATAGTAGCCAAGCTGCCTTATGGACTTCAGGAAAAATGGATTTCTGCGGGTTCAAAGCATAAAGAAGAAAATGGAGGACGGTTTCCACCATTTGAATTCTTTACCAGATTCATGTGCTATGAGGCAAAGAAAAGGAATGATCCCAGTTTTGCCCTTTTAAATGCTAGCGGATCTGCTGTAAAGGCTGAAAGTACCCAATTTAAAAGCATCAAGAACCCCATTACAGTTCATAAGACCAATGTCTCCACTGCAGAGGCGTGCAGTTCCTGTGATCCAAATAAGAGCTGCCCTATACATGCAAAGCCACATCCACTTAAGAAGTGCAAAGCCTTTAGAGCCAAAGACCTTCAAGACAGGAAAGCCTTTCTGAAGGATAGAGGCTTCTGCTTTAAATGTTGTGGCTCAAATAGTCATGTGGCAAAGGACTGCACTGCATTAGTCAAATGTTCTGAGTGTGACAGCACCAAGCATGTCTCAGCTATGCACCCGGGCCCTTCTCCAAAGATCACTGCTCCTGTTACCTCGCCACAGAATGGCGGGGAGGGAGAAGAGGGTAACGACAGCAGGGAAGTCGTCAGCTCAAGCTGCACTGAAGTATGTGGTGCAGGACAAGTTGGGAGGTCATGTTCCAAGATATGCCTAGCAACGGTGTATCACAAGGGCTGTCCAGATAAAGCCATCAAGGCATATGTTGTTTTAGATGACCAAAGCAACCGGTCATTGGCGACGTCCAGATTCTTCGACCTTTTCGACATTCAGAGTAGGCCATATCCTTACGTACTGAAAACGTGTTCCGGCACAGAGGAAACATTCGGCAGAAGGGCTGAGGATTTTATGGTCAAAGCACTTGATGGGAAAATCACAATCCCTCTCCCCCCGCTTATTGAATGTAACGACTTGCCTGACAACCGGGCTGAAATTCCCACGCCGAATGCCGCTCTTCATCTACCTCACCTCGTCAAAGTAGCAGAACACATTCCCGAATTGGACCCAACTGCGGAGATCCTTCTGTTGCTTGGTAGAGACATAATTAGAGTGCACAAGGTAAGGGAACAAGTAAATGGCCCTCCCAACGCCCCTTTTGCTCAACGCCTTGACCTAGGCTGGGTGTTGGTTGGAGAGGTCTGCCTGGGGAATGCACACAAGCCAAATGTCAGCACTTACAGGACAACAGTGCTTGATTGTCGACGGCCCTCTCTCCTCCAACCGTGCACAAGTTTTATGCATGTCAGGGATGAGCTTCATGACAAAGAGCCCAGGAAGAGTGCCTTAAGTCCCAGCAAGGCTAAAGAAGACATGCTGGGTAAAAATGTATTTGACCGCACCGAACAAGACAACAAGCTGGCACCATCAATTGAGGATGAGACTTTCTTGAACATAATGGACAAAGAAGTCTACAGAAATGATTCACACAGTTGGGTCGCTCCACTACCATTCAGACAGCCTAGAGAACGTTTGCCTAACAACCGCAGCCAAGCATTCAAACGTTTTGAATCACTTCGACGCAACTTGAGGAGAAAGCCAGAGATGGAACAGCAATATGTGGCATTCATGGGCAAACTGCTGGAAAATGATCATGCCGAGGTGGCACCAGAACTAAGGGAAGATGAAGAGTGCTGGTACTTACCAAGCTTTGCAGTGTTTCACCCGCAAAAACCAGGTCAAATCAGGGTGGTGTTTGATTCGAGCGCCCAACACTCCGGAATCTCCTTAAATAATGTGCTATTGACTGGCCCTGATCTTAACAACTCCCTTCTGGGAGTACTCATGCGGTTCCGAAAGGAAAAGGTGGCTGTTATGGCAGACATACAGCAGATGTTTTACTGCTTCCTCGTAGAAGAAAAACATAGGAACTATTTGAGATTTTTATGGTTCAAGAACAATGATGTGGCAAGTGAAGTAGTAGACTACAGGATGAAGGTCCATGTCTTTGGGAACAGCCCGTCTCCAGCAGTGGCAATTTATGGGCTTAGAAGAGCTGTCAGAAATGGTGCGCAAAGATATGGACAAGACACCGTCAACTTTGTCGAGCGCCACTTTTATGTTGACGACGGTCTTTGTTCTGTCCCTACTGATGCTGAAGCCATTGACTTGCTGCGTAGGACTCAGGCTTCATTGGCTGAGTCCAACCTCAGGCTCCACAAGTTTGCATCGAATAGTCCGGCTGTCTTGGCAGCTTTTCCAAGTGAGGACTGTGTGGCAGCTGGAAAAGAGGTAAACCTCTGTGGGAAGGAGGAGTCGCACATCCAACGCAGCTTAGGCCTCTTGTGGGAGGTAGCTAGGGACACATTCACCTTCTCTGTGTCAACTGACGTAAAACCGTTTACCCGCCGAGGAGTTCTCTCAATGGTGAACAGTGTTTTTGATCCCTTGGGTTTTTTGGCTCCGGTCGTAATCCAAGGAAGAGCCTTTCTCAGAGAGCTGAGTTCTGAGGCTTCAGAGTGGGACACTCCATTACCTGAAGATAAACGAGGCAAGTGGGAGGCTTGGCGAAACTCACTTCAAGATTTGAAACACTTCCATATATCAAGGATGTACACGGGTATCTCTCTAACCAAGGCTGAACAGATGGAACTCTGTGTGTTCTGTGATGCTTCTACAATGGCCATTGGGGCTGTAGCCTATTTGAAGACCACCCGAGAAGGGATTGTTGACATTGGATTTGTCATGGGAAAGTCTAAACTTGCTCCTCAATCAGAGCCAACCATACCGAGACTTGAGCTGTGTGCTGCGGTTTTGGCTGTGGAAATGGCCGAACTGATTCAGGAAGAACTGGACTTGAAGTTGGATTCCATTAAATTCTACACGGATAGCAGAGTGGTCCTTGGATACATTCATAACCAATCCAGACGGTTTTATGTATATGTCCACAATCGAGTTCAGCGTATTCGCCAGACCACAAATCCTGAACAGTGGCACTACGTACGCACAGATGACAATCCAGCTGATATTGCGTCAAGGTCTGTTCCAGCATCACGTCTCACACAAACACTGTGGTTCAGCGGACCTACCTTTTTGCGTAAGCCTTCCATTCAACCAGAGCCTATTCAGTCATTTAGCTTAGTCTCACCAGAATTGGATGCAGAGATTCGTCCAGATGTAAAGAGTTATGCCACCCATCTGCACGAGGAAGGTCTCAGCATAGAGCGTTTTGAGAGGTTCTCCACCTTTGGCTCACTCCAGCGAGCTGTGGCACTCTTAATTCACATTGCAAGATCTTTCAAGTCCCCTAACGTCATGCACAAGTGTAGAGGATGGCATACATGTGAATTGCCTCGCTCTCCGGATGAGCTTGCCCAAGCCAGAGAAGTCATCATCAGAGCCGTTCAGAGGAAAGCATTTGGAAAGGAATTTGAGGCTCTAGAAAGAGACAAGCCAGTTCCTCTAAACAGCTGTTTACGTCGTCTCAACCCTATCTTGCAGAATGACCTGATCTGCATTGGTGGCCGTCTGAAAAACGCAGACGTAGAGATTAAGCAAAAGAACCCTGTAATTCTCCCAAAAGACAACCATGTTTCCTTACTGTTCATCAGACACCATCATACTCAAGTGAAACATCAGGGCCGCCATTTAACAGAAGGCGCTGTGAGAGCTGCAGGACTCTGGATCTTGGGAGGTAAAAGGCTCATTAACTCAACTCTTCACAAATGCGTGACCTGTCGTAGACTCAGAGGTCGAATGCAGGAGCAACTAATGGCGGATTTGCCACCTGAGCGTCTCAAGGCCTGCCCTCCCTTCACGTATGTAGGGCTAGATGTTTTCGGACCATGGTACATCACTACTAGACGTACAAGAGGAGTTCAGCCTGAGAGCAAACGGTGGGCCATATTATTCTGTTGTATGAGCTCCAGGGCGGTTCACATTGAGGTGATTGCCTCAATGGACACTTCAAGCTGTGTCAATGCCTTAAGGCGTTTCTTTGCCATAAGAGGACCAGCCAAACAACTGAGGTCAGATTGTGGCACAAATTTCATTGGGGCCTGCAGAGAACTCGGGATGAGTGCAGAACAACCAGACACCACTGTTCAGAGGTACCTACACCAACAAGGATGCTCCTGGGTGTTTAACCCACCTCATGCTTCGCACATGGGTGGTTCATGGGAACGCCTCATTGGAGTGGCTCGAAGGATCCTGGAGTCAATGCTTCTTGAACATGGCACTCGCCTGACTCATGAAGTCTTGTGCACTCTAATGGCAGAGGTGACAGCAATTATGAATGCAAGGCCTCTGGTTCCAGTTTCAAATGATCCAGAGGATCCATTCATTCTCACACCATCTATGCTGTTGACACAGAAAGTTGGCACTCCACCTCCTCCAGGAGACTTTACGGACAAAGACCTCCTAACCAAGCAATGGAGACAAGTACAAGCCTTGTCCAACATGTTCTGGCGCCGTTGGAGACAAGTGTACTTGTCAACCTTACAAGGGCGGAAGAAATGGACCAAATCTCACCAAAATCTGCAAGAAGGAGATGTCGTTCTCCTCAAGGACAACCAAGTTGTCCGCAACAGCTGGCCTATGGCGATAGTCACAAAGGCTATTCTTGGAAAAGACGGGAAAGTCCGTAAGGTGGAATTGAAGACCACAGATCAAGGACATTCAAAAAAGTACCTTAGACCAGTGACGGAACTTGTTTTGCTTCTGAGTAATGAGTGATGTTCATCTCTTTAGTTAAGACATACCTGTTTGTGTAGTGACCTCAAAGATGTCAGGCGGGGAGTGTGTTGCCATTAAGGCAAAATATTAGGGACTTTTATTTTGATATGATGTAGACCTGGAGTTTAGGGTTAGAGGTCATTTCCTGTATAGAAGTAAGGAAGCTTACAGTACGTGAGCACATGTAATCCATATGTTGTTAGCACTAGAGGCAATGTCGTAAGTACAAAATTCATTTTTATGTTAATAAGTTAATGTTACAATAGTGTTTAAAAAGAAACGACTACACATAGTTACAATATTTATTTACATGTATATACAGATATTTTTCTTCAGACAAGATTTATGTTAAAACAGTCAATCTTTATTTCTTTGTTACAGTTTTCACTCTGTCATGTAAGATGATGTTAAAGCCACAGTAAACAGCAAGAAATCGCTCACTACGACTTGTCGTCATTTTGCATCAGAGTTAGCTGGTTGTATAGCTACAGTTGCTACACTGCAGTGAGGACAACACAATGTACATTTTTTTATGATTTTTATAAAAAAATGGTCAATAACTTTAGTGTAATTTACTGTATTGTTGTCCAATTCAGTTTACACATCACTGCTGTCCTGGTGGTTATACTACAACACTTTTTTGAGAAAAAAGACAATTTTAATTGAATATACAATTGTAAATGTATAATATTTATGTTTTTATGAAAAATTATCAATAACTTTACTGTCATTTGCTGTATTGTTCCCAAATTCAGTTCACACACCACTGGTATCCTGATGGCTATACTACAACACTTATTTTGGAGAAAAAGGAATGTTTTAATTGAATATACAATTGAAAATGTACATTTTTTATGATTTGTATGAAAAATAGTCAATAACTTTAGTGTAATTTACTGTATTGTTTTCAAATTCAGTTCACACACCGCTGATGTCCTGATGGTTATACTGCAACACTTATTTTGGAGAAAAAGTACAATTTTAATTGAATATACAATTGTAAATGTATAATATTTATGTTTTTATGAAAAATATTAAATAACTGTACTGTAATTGGCTGTATTGTTGCCAAATTCAGTTCACACACGACTGATGTCCTGATGGTTATACTACAACACTTATTTTGGTGAAAAAAGACAATTTTAATTGATTGAAAATGTACAATTTTTATGATTTTTATTAAAAATATTTAATAACTTTACTGTAATTAGCTGTATTGTTGCCAAATTCAGTTCACACACCACTGACGTCCTGATGGTTATACTACAACACTTATTTTGGAGAAAAAAATAATATTTTAATTGAATATACAATTGAAAATGTATATTTTTTATGATTCTTATGAAAAAATATTCAATAACTGTACTGTAATTAGCTGTATTGTTGCCAAATTCAGTTCACACACCACTGATGTCCTGATGGTTATACTACAACACTTATTTTGGAGAAAAAAGAAAATTGTAATTGAATATACATTAATGAAAATGTAAAATTGTTATGATTTTTATGAAAAAATATCCAACAACTTTACTGTAATTAGCTGTATTGTTGCCAAATTCAGTTCACAAACCACTGATGTCCTTATGGTTATACTACAACACTTATTCTGGAGAAAAAATAAAATTTTAATTGAATATACAATTGAAAATGTAAACAATTTATGATTTTTATGAAAAATATTCAATAACTTTACTGTAATTTACTGTATTGTGGCCAAATTCAGTTCACACACCCCTGATGTCCTGATGGTTATACTACAACACTTATTTTGGAGAAAAAAGACAATTTTAATTGAATATACAATTGAAAATGTATATTTGTTATGAGTTTTATGAAAAATAGTCAATAACTTTACTGTAATTTACTGTATTGTAGCCAAATTCAGTTCACACACCACTGATGTCCTGATGGTTATACTACAACAGTTATTTTGGAGAAAAAATAATATTTTAATTGAATATAAAATTGAAAATGTAAATATTTTATGATTTTTATGAAAAATAGTCAATAACTTTAGTGTAATTTACTGTATTGTTGTCAAATTCAGTTCACATACCGCTGATGTCCTGATGGTTATACTACAACACTTATTTTGGAGAAAAAGTACAATTTTAATTGAATATACAATTGTAAATGTATAATATTTACAATTTTGTGAAAAATATTCAATAACTTTACTGTAATTTAGTGTATTGTTGCAAAATTCAGTTTACACATCACTGCTGTCCTGATGGTTATACCACAACACTTATTTTGGAGAAAAAGTACAATTTTAATTGAATACACAATTGAAAATGTGCATTTTTATGATTTTTATGAAAAAGAGTCAATAACTTTACTGTAATTCACTGTATTGTTGCCAAATTCAGTTCACACACCACTGATGTCCTGATGGTTATACTACACCACTTATTTTGGAGAAAAAGTACAATTTTAATTGAATATACAATTGAAAATGTATATTTTTTATGATTTTTAGACAAAATTTCAATAACTTTACTGTAATTTACTGTATTGTTGCCAAATTCAGTTCACACAGCACTGATATCAGGATGGTTATACTACAACACTTATTTTGGAGAAAAAAGAACATTTTAATTGAATATACAATTGAAAAATGTATTTTTATGATTTGTATGAAAAAATACCCAATAACTTTACTGTAATTAGCTGTATTGTTGCCAAATTCAGTTCACAAACCACTGATGTCCTTATGGTTATACTAAAACACTTATTCTGGAGAAAAAATAAAATTTTAATTGAATATACAATTGAAAATGTAAAATGTTTATGATTTTTATGAAACATATTCAATAACTTTACTGTAATTAGCTGTATTTTTGCCAAATTCAGTTCACACACCACTCATGTCCTGATGGTTATACTACAACACTTATTTTGGAGAAAAAATATTTTTTTTATTGAATATACAATTGAAAATGTAAAATTTTTATGATTCTTATGAAAAAATTTCAAGAAATTTACTCTAATTTACTGTATTGTTGCCATATTCAGTTTACACATCACTGATGCCCTTTTGGTAATACTACAAAACTTATTTTGGAGAAAAAACAAAATTTTAATTGAACATACAATTGAAAATGAACAAATTTTATGATTTTTATGAAAAATATTCAATAACTTTTCTCTAATTTACTGTATTGTTGCCAAATTAAGTTCACACACCACTGATGTCCTGATGGTTATACTACAACACTTATTTTGTATGATGTTATTGCAAAGTGAGTGTTGAGAATTCCTATGGATCACATGACATAGCCAATCATGGGAGGAGCTAAGTCTCCTCAGGTGCACTTAATGAGTGATAAGGTACTATTGTTTGGTGTGTTGGTGTGTGGCACATGCAATGGAAACAGATTGTCCTTCCTTTCTCTCCTAATGAGAGCCGTTGAAGAGTTTATGTGTTCCTGACAATGTAAGTTTGTTTGCTCTGTTTTATTGTGTTAATTCCTGAGATTCTGTTTGTCTAATTCTGAAATGTGTTATGTGATTGATTCTTTTGTTTCTTATTATTTTGATGTAGGATTGCATTATGTGATAAAGGATTTATTAGTTGAAGTTCTATGGTGTTAAAGAGTATTGCAGTTTATAACACATTGAAATCTTTGTTCATTTATTATTTTTCATCTTTGTTATTTTTCATAATAAAAAAGTAATTATAACCAACAGGGCAGCAGTGATGTGTGAACTTAATTCCACAATAATGCAGTGAATTACGGTAAAGTTATTGAATATTGATCATTAAAATCATAAATATTTAACAATTTCAAATGTATATAGCATTACAAATATTTTTCCTCCAAAATAAGTGTTGTAGTATAACCATCAGGACAGCAGTGATGTGTGAACTGAATTTGGCAACAATACAGCTAATTACAGTAAAGTTATTGAATATTTTTCATAAAAACATAAATATTATACATTTACAATTATATAATCAAATAAAAATGTATTTTTTTCTCCAAAATAAGTGTTGTAGTATAACCAACAGGACAGCAGTGATGTGTAAACTGAATTTGGCAACAATACAGTCAATTACAGTAAAGTTATTGAATTTTGATCATAAAAACATAAAATTGTACATTTTCAATTGTATAATCAATTAAAATTGAATTTTTTCTCCATAATAAGTGTTGTAGTATTACCAACAGGACAGCAGTGATGTGTGAACTGCATTTGGCAACAATACAGTGAACTTATTGAAAATTGATCATAAAAATCATAAAAATAGAACAATTTCAAATGTATATACAATTAAAAATATTTTTCTCCAAAATAAGTGTTGTAGTATAACCAACAGGACAGCAGTGATGTGTAAACTGAATTTGGCACCATTACAGTCAATTACAGTAAAGTTATTGAATATTTTGTATAAAATCATAAAAATTTTACATTTTCAATTGTATACAATAAAAAAATATTTTTTTCCTCCAAAATAAGTGTTGTAGTATAACCATCAGCACAGCAGTGATGTGTGAACTGACTTTGGCAACAATACAGTTGATTACAGTGACCTTATTGAATATTTTTCATTAACATCATACATATTATACATTTACAATTGTATATTCAATTAAAATGTTACTTTTTCCTCCAAAATATGTGTTGTAGTATAACCATCAGGACATCAGTGATGTGTAAACTGAATTTGACAACAATATAGTAAATTACAGTAAAGTTATTGAATATTTTTTTATGAAAATCATAAAAAATTTACATTTTCAATTGTATATTATATTTAAAATTGTACTTTTTCTCCAAAATAAGTGTTGTAGTATAACCATCAGGACATCAGTGGTGTGTGAACTTAATTTGGCCACAATACAGTAAATTACAGTAAAGTTATTGAATATTTTTCATAAAAATCATAAAAATTGTACATTTTCAATTGTATATTATATTTAAAATTTATTTTTACTCCGAAATAAGTGTTGTAGTATAACCATTAGGACATCAGTGGTGTATGAACTGAATTCTGCAACAATACAGTTAATTACAGTAAAGTTATTGAATATTTTTCATAAAAAATATTAAAATTGTACATTTTCAATTGTATTTTCAATTAAAATTGTATTTTTTCTCCAAAATAAGTGTTGTAGTAAAACCATCAGGACAGCAGTGATGTGTAAACTTAATTTGGCAACAATACAGTAAATTACAGTAAAGTTATTGAATATTTTTCATAAAAATCATAAAAATGTGCATTTTCAATTGTATATTCAATTAAAACTGTCATTTTCTCCAAAATAAGTGATGTAGTATAACCATCAGGACATCAGTGGTGTGTGAACTGAATTTGGCAACAATACAGTAAATTACAGTAAAGTTATTGAATATTTTTCATAAAAACATATATGTTATACATTTTCAATTGTATATTCAATTAAAATTGTCTTTTTTTTCTACAAAATAAGTGTTGTAGTAGAACCACCAGGACAGCAGTGATGTGTAAACTGGATTTGGCAACAATACAGTAAATTACAGTAAAGTTATTGAATGTTTTTCATAAAAATCATAAACATTTTACATTTTTAATTGTATATTCCATTAAAATTGTACTTTTTCCTCCAACATAAGTGTTGTAGTATAACCATCAAGACATCAGTGGTGTGTGAACTGAATTTGGCAACAATACAGTATATTACAATAAAGTTATTGACTATTTTTCATAAAAACATAAATGTTATACATTTTCAATTGTATATTCAATTAAAATTGTCTTTTTTTTCTACAAAATAAGTGTTGTAGTACAACCACCAGGACAGCAGTGATGTGTAAACTGGATTTGGCAACAATACAGTAAAATACAGTAAAGTTATTGAATATTTTGTAGAAAAATCATAGAAAATGTACATTTTCAATTGTATATTCAATTAAAACTGTACTTTTTCTCCAAAATAAGTGTTGTAGTATAACCATCAGGACATCAGTGGTGTGTGAACTGAATTTGGCAACAATACAGTAAATTACAGTAAAGTTATTGACTATTTTTCATAAAAATCATAAAAATGTACATTTTCAATTGTGTATTCAATTAAAATTGTTCTTTTTCTCCTAAATAAGTGTTGTAGTATAACCATCAGGACATCAGTGGTGTGTGAACTGAATTTGGCAACAATACAGTTAATTACAGTAAAGTTATTGAATATTTTTCATAAAAATTATAAAAATTGTACATTTTCAATTGTATTTTCAATTAAAATTGTCTTTTTTCAACAAAATAAGTGTTGTAGTACAACCATCAGGACAGCAGTGATGTGTAAACTTAATTTGGCAACAATACAGTAAATTACAGTAAAGTTATTGAATATTTTTCATAAAAACATAAATGTTATACATTTTCAATTGCATATTCAATTAAAATAGTCTTTTTTTCTACAAAATAAGTGTTGTAGTATAACCATCAGGACATCAGCAGTGCGTGAACTGAATTTGACAACAATACAGTAAATTAAACTAAAGTTATTGACTATTTTTCATAAAAATCATAAAAAAATGTACATTTTCAATGTACATTTTCAAATTTTATTTTTTCTCCAGAATAAGTTTTGTAGTATAACCATAAGGACATCAGTGGTTTGTGAACTGAATTTGGCCACAATACAGATAATTACAGTAAAGTTGTTGGATATTTTTTCATAAAAATCATAACAATTTTACATTTTCATTAATGTATATTCAATTACAATTTTCTTTTTTCTCCAAAATAAGTGTTGTAGTATAACCATCAGGACAGCAGTGATGTGTAAACTGAATTTGGCAACAATACAGTAAATTACAGTAAAGTTATTGAATATTTTTCATAAAAACATAAATATTATACATTTACAATTGTATATTCAATTAAAATTGTACTTTTTCTCCTAAATAAGTGTTGTAGTATAACCATCAGGACATCAGTGGTGTATGAACTGAATTTGGCAACAATACAGTTAATTACAGTAAAGTTATTGAATATTTTTCATAAAAATTATAAAAATTGTACATTTTCAATTGTATTTTCAATTAAAATTGTCTTTTTTCAACAAAATAAGTGTTGTAGTACAACCATCAGGACAGCAGTGATGTGTAAACTTAATTTGGCAACAATACAGTAAATTACAGTAAAGTTATTGAATATCTTTCATAAAAACATAAATGTTATACATTTTCAATTGTATATTCAATTAAAATTGTTTTTTTTCTACAAAATAAGTGTTGTAGTACAACCACCAGGACAGCAGTTATGTGTAAACTTAATTTGGCAACAATACAGTAAATTACAGTAAAGTTATTGAATATTTTTCATAATAACATAAATATTATACATTTACAATTGTATATTCAATTAAAATTTTACTTTTTCTCCAAAATAAGTGTTGTAGTATAACCATCAGGACATCAGTGGTGTGTGAACTGAATTTGGCAACAATACAGTAAATTACAGTAAAGTTATTGAATATTTTTCATAAAAATTATAAAAATTGTACATTTTCAATTGTATTTTCAATTAAAATTGTCTTTTTTCAACAAAATAAGTGTTGTAGTACAACCATCAGGACAGCAGTGATGTGTAAACTTAATTTGGCAACAATACAGTAAATTACAGTAAAGTTATTGAATATTTTTCATAAAAACATAAATGTTATACATTTTCAATTGCATATTCAATTAAAATAGTCTTTTTTTCTACAAAATAAGTGTTGTAGTATAACCATCAGGACATCAGCAGTGTGTGAACTGAATTTGACAACAATACAGTAAATTAAACTAAAGTTATTGACTATTTTTCATAAAAATCATAAAAAATGTACATTTTCAATGTACATTTTCAAATTTTATTTTTTCTCCAGAATAAGTTTTGTAGTATAACCATAAGGACATCAGTGGTTTGTGAACTGAATTTGGCCACAATACAGATAATTACAGTAAAGTTGTTGGATATTTTTTCATAAAAATCATAACAATTTTACATTTTCATTAATGTATATTCAATTACAATTTTCTTTTTTCTCCAAAATAAGTGTTGTAGTATAACCATCAGGATATCAGTGGTGTGTGAACTGGATTTGGCAACAATACAGCTAATTACAGTACAGTTATTGAATATTTTTTCATAAGAATCATAAAAAATATACATTTTCAATTGTATATTCAATTAAAATATTATTTTTTCTCCAAAATAAGTGTTGTAGTATAACCATCAGGACGTCAGTGGTGTGTGAACTGAATTTGGCAACAATACAGCTAATTACAGTAAAGTTATTAAATATTTTTAATAAAAATCATAAAAATTGTACATTTTCAATCAATTAAAATGTTCTTTTTTTCTCCAAAATAAGTGTTGTAGTATAACCATCAGGACATCAGTGGTGTGTGAACTGAATTTGGCAACAATACAGCCAATTACAGCACAGTTATTGAATATTTTTCATAAAAACATAAATACTATACATTTACAATTGTATATTCAATTAAAGTTGTATTATTTCTCCAAAATAAGTGTTGTAGTAATTATTAGGACAGCAGTGATGTGTAAACTGAATTTGGCAACAATACAGTAAATTACAGTAAAGTTATTGACATTTTTTCATAAGAATCATAGAAATTGTACATTTTCAATTGTACATTCAATTAAAAAAAAATTCTCCAAAATAAGTGTTTTAGTATAACCATCAGGACAGCAGTGGTGTGTGAACTGAATTTGGCAACAATACAGTTGATTACAGTGAACTTATTGAATATTTTTCATAAACATCATACAAATTATACATTTTCAATTGTAAATTCAATTAAATATATTTTTTCCAAAATAAGTGTTGTAGTAATTATCAGGACAGCAGTGATGTGTAAACTGAATTTTGGCAACAATACAGTGAACTACAGCAAAGTTATTGAATATTTTTTAATAAATATAAAAATTATTCATTTTCAATAGTATATACAATTTAAAATGTATTTTTCTCTAAATGAGTATTGTAGTATAAACAACAGGGTAGCAGTGATGTGAAAACTTAATTTGGCAACAATGCAGTATATTATAGTGAAGTTATTGAATTTTTTTTAATAAATATAAAAATTATGCAAAAATATTTTCTCCCCAAATTAAGTGTTGTAGTATAAACAATGGGACAACAGTGATGTGTAAACTGAATTTGGTGACACTGTCGTGTGTGACAGTGAAGTTATTGACTGTTTTCGCAGTAAAGCTTTTCTGGTTTTGCACTTTGCAGACGGTCCCTTAGGATCTGTCTTTCGGCCGCCTGCGCATAGAGATCAATGTATTTTGTCCAATGCGAGGGAAAGCTCGTTTCGCGGAAAATTAGGTTGTAGCTGCTTATCTATGTTACTGCGATTAAAAAGAGGTGACATTTGTGTATTAACAACATTCAGCTGAGAAGTTATTGACCCGGGAAGTTCGAATCTGCGAATTTATTGCCAACTTTACTTAACTTCCTCGTCATCATCATCTGTTTCACCTGTTCTCACCCCATTATGTTTGATTAGTCTGTGTATTTAGTTCCCTGTGTTTTACTCTATGATTGTTGGTCGATGTCGAATGTTACCCCGTGTTACCCTGTATCCTTGCCTGTTTCCTGAATTAAATGTTACCTTCCGTGTGAATCTGGACTCCTCCTATTCCTTCCGCCTGCACTCCTGATCTCCTGCACCATACCCCGTGACACTTATAAGGTCAAAATGGTCTAATCATTTTGTTATTTACCACGTTAAGTCGGTAAAAGCGCCTGCACGTTCATTATTTTATAACTTATAGGGGTTAGGAATTGTAAATCGATAAATGGATCCTGAAATCGGATATCCAAGGTTAGGATTCGGATTTATTGTTATAAAATTAAAGTGTCAATTCCTCTTATTGATTTTTTCACGCTTTTTTTCGTGTAAATCCTGACCTGGCGTTCTGCCATAACGTTAACGTTAACTTACCTCAGTGATAACTGGACCACGGAAAGCGCCCAGGTGTATTTTTGTCCAAAATACAAAGCTATGTGTGACATTTACTGTATTGGCTATAATATCATTGTTTTTTTGTTTTTTTTTAACTATGTGTTTAACATGTCATTTGAAGGGAACAATGCCTTGTCAAGCGTTTTTTAAGTCATGTATCACACAAGCAAGATTTAACCTACGTTTTCACGTGATCGTAAATGAATTGATGTTGAGTTATGTTTCAGCTTGCGTTGCATTCAAAAGAAAAGAGTGGACGATAAAGATGAGTTATCTTTAGCCGTTCTTGGCATAATTATTTCAGCTGTTGACACATCAGTCTCACGGTCGAACAGCACACACAGAGAGTAATGAAGATTCTCTCAGTAATATGATCCTCTTAACTACGGTAAATCAACTTGGACAAACATAATGATAATACAAACGCATCCTCCATAGCCTATACTTTAGTGCCCTCTTGTGGCATAAACATATGCACAACACTGAACAGTATAGCATTGCATTATATTACACAGCATACAACTGAGGACATAATGAACATACTTTAACAATTGATTTTAAACAACAGTCCAACAAACAAGATTCTAGTATTAAGTGAATTACACTTTAGACATCATTTTGTCTGTTTTTGCTGTTTAGCCAAAACAACAACAACAAAAACGTACTGTATTTTAACTGTCTTGTCTGTTCTCCTTTTCCACAGGTGTGAGCTGTGCATGTTAAGAAGACCCCTATCCATCTTGACGACCGATGAATTGTAAATCTAATCTAATTTAATTATTCTATTTATCTAACTACTACTACTATACCTTGGTCCAGTACTGACCCACTGAGAACATTTTAAACAGATTATTATCCATCTGTGAATTTTGTCTATCTGCAAGTTGTTAAGAATTGTTGTGTGAAAATAAACGTTGTTGTACAGTTTAAGGTTTAATTGCATAAAAGCTTGGATAGAAAACTTCCTATTGCAAAAGTTAGAACATAAGTCTGCATATAAATGATTATTAATACCGTAATGCAAGTTTTTCATGGCACATGTGCATGATGAGGTTGTTTTGTGTTTAGTTTTTTTTTTAAAGGACACTGGATAACTTGTCATTTTGTAATACTCATCTGGATTGGTGGTTTACTTGTCAAAGCTAGTTTACATGTGTCTCCCAGCCCTGCAAATCTGGTCCCTTAGATAGAAAGCAGCCAAAACCCCTTTAAAATCAGACACTGACCAGTTATACAGTCTATCTCAAACCAATAGACAATCTTAGACTATAGTTTAAGCTGTTTTACCCCAGCAGGGAGTGGGTGGATGAGTTGTTATGAACTATCTTTCTAATAGATTGATCAGATAGCACCCCTTTAATCTTTTCTATTTTACCTCTTCATGATAATTTTTGCATGTATTTATGCATAATTGTTCATGATTGTCATGCACGATTTTTATTGTATTATATTACATTTTTATTATTAATGTATTTAATTGTATTAATGTATTTAAATGTATATTATAAATGCACTAATGTGTTTGAAAATACACAATAAACCTTGTGCAGTTAAAGCTTCAATTGTTCTTTTTTCTATTTCCCATTAACAGTTAAAATAATATTTCTACGGATTTTCTACAGGTTACACAGTAGCACTATAAAATAAATACAATAACATTACATACTATACAGTATTACTAAAAAATTAACAGTGTAATTCTGTACTTTAATATGGTAAGAAATTACAGTAAAATAATGTTATTTAATTTGCAGTATGCTTAACAGTACTGTTGTTAGTGTTACATTAATTTTACTGTTAAATGAAATACAGCAAGTACTGGATAATTGTTGCCAGTAAGTTACTGTTAATTTGACAAGAAATTTTTTACAGTGTGTTTTAATGCAATAAACCCTTTAAATTTTTATTCTAAGCTCATTTGTATTATTATTACTGTTATTATTATGATTATTATTATTAATAATTGTACATGCAGCTGTCACACACAAATCTAATTTAATTGCAATTACAATATTTTATAATTTTATTTATTATTATTTATTGCAAAACTGTGCAGCTCTTTTCTATGTCTCTATTCATTATATTGATCCACAATAGAAGGATGATTGGATGAGGGATGTATGTATGGATATCTGTCTATACAGATGCACAAACAATATCAAACTATTCAAATAAAATAGTACTGAATTATGTGTGTTAAAACTAACCCCTCTATCTGTTACAATTAACCCAGCATATGGGGTAAGTTTTAACATTTGCACTTCTGTCACTTTCAGTCCAACTGTACGAAAATGGTAGGTCCTAGAAAAAAAACTTTAAGTGTTCATTTGTAGCAGAGATGTGTATGTTGCTTGTGTAAAAAAATTATTACTCTAACCTAATTATTTTTTAATTAATTGAGCCAAAACCAAAATGCGTTAGGTTGTGCCCCGCACTCCCCTATAAAATTTGCAATTCTAAAAAGTATATGGCAGTATATCAATAATGTGAATAGGTCAGATGTGCATTAAACCCTAAACAGAACACACACACACACACACACACACACACACACACACACACAGTACAGGTGAATGTAGTCAACAATGCTTTTCTTGTGCTAATTAGTTCTTTCTTATTTGGCAGATGCTGTGATGACCAACTTCCCAGCAGCAACAGAGATTTATATTTAATTATCTTAAGTTGTTGATGTTCCAATTAAAAACAAATATAATTTTTATATTGTAATTTCAATATTTGGTTTGGTCATTTTTATGTTTTGATTTTCTTGTAAGTTATGTAGCCTAATGTTGTTATTTTGCTAAATAAAACGTTTTATTTTTTATTTGTTTTGATGGATTGTCATTTAGAAGAACCTGTTATATTTGAGTGAAAATAATCCTTTAGCCATTTTGTTGTCTATTGCATGTATATGTAGTCGTTTAATAGCCTTCTAATTGATGACTAGTCTATTCTTAGGCTACATTTTGACGTCTATTAGATTTTCACTGACAGGCCAAATTCAGCCTCATTTTAGCCTAGACCCATATGCACTATATAAATGTAGTCTTTCAATCCTTTCAATAGTCGTCTAATTGTTGACTAGAGTCTATTCTTGGGATATGTTTAGACGACTATTAGATTTTCACTGACAGCCCAAATTTAGCCTTCTTTTAGCCTAGACGGTTTTGACGGCTATTAGACGTCTTTTAGACGCAAAATCGCTTGCTGGGTGGTGTGCTAAAAAAGGTAAATCATTAATGGGAATATACTTTATAGACATTTTTTTTCATAAAAAAATTCTAGGGGTATGAATAGGGGTGGCCAAGATGTTTTGGAGAAAAACATAATTTATAATGTGATTTCCCCCCGGATTTTCCTTTTTAGGTTAGGATTTTGCCAATTTTTTATTTTTTTGAATGAAAGATCAAAAGGATAAACATGCAGATTTATTTTTAGAGCCATTTTTTATCATATTTAGCAGGGGTATGATTAATTCTTGTCTCTCTCTCTCTCTCTCTCTCTCTCTCTCTCTCTCTCTCTCTCTCTCTCTCTCTCTAATATTTAATTATAATAAGTAAACTTAATGAACCATTAACACCGGGTTTTTACAATCTTAAAATCATGTGAATCGGCTCTCAGTGTCAGGCTTTTTTTCAGCCCTAAGCGCTGCATTTTTTTAATAAAAAAAAATATTACTGCCGCTTGTAGTGAACTAAAACCATAACCAAATTTCATAATTTTCAACACCGCCTCCATTCCAGAAGGAGTGACTCTGTGCTGGAATTTATCAGGCGTGATTTGATTGGCCCGTCGCTAATCCCTCGTCATAGCGAAATCACATTCCATTGGACATTCTTCGTGTCAATCAGACTGTGTTTGCCCGCCCATCCGTGGCGCCGAATAAGGCAGAGTGTGTGAGCGTGTGCATGTGTGTGTCAGAAGCCCGGACAGCTTGCGCTCCTCATCCCGCACTGGAGTCACGCGCGCTCGGCTGAGACATGACCAGAGTCCCGCGAACATGGAGCAGTTTAAAGCCATCGTTCCTGTTCTGTGGATATTATTGCTCAACAGAAACGAGGAGTCCCGCGCAGAGGAAGGTAACGTTATGCATCATCCTTATAATATGCATTATCTTTATAACTGTTCAAATGCCAGGTGAATGTGTTCGTCCAGACGGGAAGTGTGTAACTCACTGCAGGTGTGTGTGTGTGTGTGTGTGTGTGTGTGTGTGTGTGTGTGTGTGTGTGTGTGTTCGTTCGTGTTCGCGCGCGCGCTTTCATATTCCTGCGATGCAAAGTAAAGTTAATAAGCAAAGCAAGAAAGGACCGGCGTTTTGAATTATGATAAATCAGATTCACAAGCTTTTGAAAGCAAGCAATCCGCTACAGGACGCTGTTGACGACAGGCTGCAACAATCTGTCGTTTAAGGGGAAATGTGACATGTTCAAATGCGAAATAATAAAGGGTTGAGAATGATTGAACATGGTTACATTTATTCTCACAGGATGCTAATGTAACACTAAATTATGATTTTGTATTAAAAGAAAAATGTCAATATAAACACTTTTTAATATTATAATATGGAGGTTAAAATGACGAGATGGGTAATCCTTTTTTGATCATCTTTTTTGTTTGTTTGTCATTTTTAACTGTTTTTTATGTCTATTTTAATTTTGTTTTATCTTTCTTTAAAATGACAAGATGGAGGGAAAACTGTTTTTTTTTGTTGATAATCTTAATGTTTGTCATTTTAAGTTTTTCTTAATCTGTAGTCATTTTATGTTGAATTTTTCTTTGTCCTGTCACTTTAATCTTCTTATTGTAATACTACAAAAGCAGGTTTGTGTTGTACTGGATTGAGACTATTCTCCGGACTGTGGGATTGTTGTACAGTTGGGAAAGCTTCATCAGTTGTGATGCATTAGCTCAGGTGAGGTCAACTAGTGTCCTAATGAGAGGACGGATAATAGTGGCGTCCCTTCAGGCTCAAGCCCAGCTACACACACGCACACCTACACACCTCTGCCAGCCCCGTCCTCTGCTGGAATGCTGGTCTGCTGGATTATAGTCGTTGCCTTAATGAGTGTTTTGACAGCGATTAATTGCAGTGTAAGTGATGTGTTCTGAAAGGCTTGCACGACAGCGGTGAGATATGAAGGTTTGTGATTGAGCTGAAAATGTTCTCACTGTAGGAGAAGCTCTTTGTCCACCGTTGCATCCCAGTCCTGCTGCGCGCTCCTCTTTGTGTGCAGCATCTCTCTCTCATCTGTGTTCTGTCTGTCAGCCAGGTTCAGGCTGGATCAAGCTCTTTGTTGGTGCCAGTTATACTAAGACTTCACCTTAAAATGAAAATTGTCGAATTTACTCGCACTCATGCTGTTTCCAAACTCGCATGCAATATATATATATATATTTGTGTGTCCTCCTTATTGTATTGAGCATTGCATGCGAGTTTGGAAACAGCATGAGTGCGAGTATATATATACACACACACACGCACACATTTGCATGCATGATATTTGAGTTGAGTCAATATGATTTATTTTTTTCTTTCATTCTGCAAGAATGCATTAAATTTATCAATATTGACCATTACAAAAGAATTCTATTTCAGATAAATGCTGCTCTGGCGATACATCTATTCATCAAATAATCCTGAAAAAATAAAATGTATCACAGTTTCCACTGAAATCTGAACTGTGTTTAACACTGATAATAATAAATATTTAAAAATTATAAAATAAAATATTTTTAAGGATCATGTGACACTGAAGACTGGAGTAATGATGATAAATTCAGCTTTGATCACAGGAATAAATTACACTATACTATATATTCATATAAAGGACAGATGATTTACACTGGAGTAATATTACACTGTTTTACTGTATTTATGATCAAATAAATGCAGCCATGATGAGACTTCTTTCAACAGCATAAAATACTGGTATTGACCCCAAACTATGGTAGTGTGTGTTGTGTGGCATCCGTTCTCTCCATCCGTTAGTTTCCTCACACACGCTTGGATCCGTCACTTCTCATCCACACCTCGGCATCTCATTGAGGGCTTATTTGCTGTGTTTGAGTGGTTTCTGTGGCTTGTGCATCAGCTGAGTTGGTCACACTGTTCCTTCAGCCCGTGTGTATGGACACACACCGAAAGCTTTATACGCCTGTCATCTCTGTGCTGGCCTCCAACAACTCTGCACACTCGCCGGCACGCAGTCGGGCTTCCCAATGTGCCCATATATTTATCGATTCAAACAAACACCAGTTTTCCATGGAAACTCATACCTCTGCTCTAAAAGCATGTTTATTATAGTCTCAGCTAGGACTGTCACAATATATCGCAATACACAAATGCAACAATATGTAGGCTACAGTGCATAGTTTCATTAATTCAAGGTTTAGTGTCAGTACTACATTAAACTACTATATATAATGTATAATAATGCTATGAGGGATTTTTGTGTGTCCTGATAATGCTAAATGTCTTGTTCCCAGTGAAAAGTGGCCTACATTATTTTAAATATATCTAGTCAGCGACAGATCAAGCATATTAGTCTGTGTAATTCTGTATTTTTAGCTTCAGAATCATGCATACTTTTATTCTCGTGTCTCTATTGTCCTGTGCTTTGAGTTTTCAGCACCAAGTTTATTCATTTACACACACGATGTAAAACCAAATTAAGCAAATTTATCAACAGTACATTTTTGTAAACCTTTTACCATACGTGTTGGATTATCGCAGTAATCTGGTCTGGTGAGTTCAGCGTTTTGATGTGTATTGTACCGCTACACGAGTGTCTCGTCACCAGTCTCCGCTAATGATGACGGGTTTGAGCGTCAGGATCTGTGCTGGCCGTCCCTTCAGTTGCTGAAGCTGAGCAGGGAAGGTTAGAGAGATTTGTGAGGTTGGCAGGCGTAACAGGGACGTTTAGTGGGCCGTTGTGAAGTGTGGACTCACAGTGAGCCAGAAAGGGAAGCGATGAGGGCTGGAGACAGGAGACGGCCGAGTCCCAAAGCAGAAACACTGACTCTGGAGGCGTTATGTGGAGGTGGAAGTCGACTCGTGCTTCATGCGAATGTTGCAATATGTTAATAATTGGCATAAAAACACTAGTCTGTTGTTATTTAAACAAAGTGTAAATAAATTACGGTAAAGTACAGTAATAGATTAAAATCTGATAAGTAACTGCTTGCAATATCAATATAAAATACCAATCTATAATAGTAATACATTCCCCTAAAGGATTATTAGGAACACCAAACTAATACTGTGTTTGACCCCTTTTCTTAATTCTACGTGTCATTGATTCAACAAGGTGCTAGGGTGCAAGGTGCTGTTGATAGGATAGCATCTTGCAGTTTGTGGGATGCACATCCAGGGCACGAAGCTCCCGCTCCTCCACATCACAAAGATGCTCTATTGGGTTGAGATCTGGGGCCTGATGTATAAACATTTTTCTACGCACATATCGGGATTTATAAAAAATAAATTTGGCGTAAATAAGTGCGCGCCCTAAGGATGCTCTTGACGTGCGTACGCACTCTTTTAGAAGAGTATGTGTTTTGGCGACACCGACGGTGAGCTGGAGTCAAATGTCTTTTTGCTCAGTATTAGACGGAGAATCTAAAGAAAATTATACATAATTATAATTTTTACAAACCTATATCATCACTTGAAGCAAACATCCATCCCTTCTTAAATGACCGCGCCAGCACGCGCGTTGGGTCATTTAGTGAAACTGACGCACATATACAGTAGGCTAGCCTATAATCTAACGGCAGATGGAGTAAAACCGTAAATCTTCATTATGAGTCCAAAATCATAAATAGAGTGCATGTTCTCAATAACAGTTTAAATAAATAAAAGAATGATTTAAACTATGTACTTCTGCTATAAACATTTAGATTAAATATGCCATTCTCATTAATGGAGTTAAACACTTAAACTACATGAAATCATTACAAAAAAAATGATATTCAATAAATAGAAATAGACCTATTTGTTGTGGATGCAATGCTTTTGAACACTTTTCTTTTGGCATGCTGTGTTTTAATGTTTTAACTAGAGATAATTGCTAATCATGATAATAGCAGATTGTCTGAGAAAATTGTTTCGTGCAAATAATGCACAACCATGTCTATCTGTTTCCATTAAAATATAAATCAATTAAAAATACTATTTGGCCAGTGGAAAAGATTGAGAAAAACTTTCACTGAAATGTATTTAACACTATTTGATTTATTCATTCAAAAACAAGGCAATGCTATAGGCTACTAAAAAAAAAAATGTTTGTAATGTGACGGCACATCGACATTTCATATTTTCCTAACGTCTTGTACCGTTAAACTTGGTATCACATGGATGAATAATCATATGCAAATGATATGCAGATGAGGATCTGCATATTTAAACTAGGCATTGTAATCTCCATACAGTATATGGCGGTTATTTCGGGGAGGAGACGCACGTGCGCACAATCTCCCGCTGACTGGGATTTATAAAGTGAATTCTGCGCAGGTTCTGGCGTACAAACGGTTTTGTAAATCTGAAAACTTTTGTGCGTACGCAAATTCTGCCTTATGTGCGTACGCACACTTTAAGGATGAAATCTACGCAAAGTTTTATACATGAGGCCCCTGGTGTCTGTGGGGGTCATTTTAGTACAGTGAACTCATTGTCATGTTCAAGAAACCAATTTAAAATGATTGGAGCTTTGTGAGCTTTGTGCATTATCCTGCTGGAAGTAGCCATCAGAGGATGGGTACATGGTGGCCAATGGCCATAAAGGGATGGACATGGTCAGAAACAATGCTCAGGTAGGCCGTGCCGTTTAAATGATAAAAGGGGCCTAAAGTGTGCCAAGAAAACATCCCCCACACCATTACACCACCACCACCAGCCTGCACAGTGGTAACAAGGCATGATGGATCCATGTTCTCATTCTGTTTACGGCAAATTCTGAATGTCTCAACAGAAATCGAGACTCATCAGACCAGACAACATTTTTCCAGTCTTCAACTGTCCAATTTTGGTGAGCTCTTGCAAATTGTCGCCTCTTTTTCCTATTTGTAGTGGAGATGAGTGGTACCCGGTGGGGTCTTCTGCTCTTGTAGCCCATCCACCTCAAGGTTGTGCGTATTTTGGCTTCATAAATGCTTTGCTGCATACCTCGGTTGTAACGAGTGGTTCTTTCAGTCAAAGTTGCTCTTCTATCAGCTTGAATCAGTCGGCGGCCCATTCTCCTCTGACCTCTAGTACCAACAAGGCATTTTGGCCCACAGGACAGCCGCATACTGGATGTTTTTCCCTTTTCACACCATTCTTTGTAAACCCTAGAAATGGTCAGGGGTGTAAAGTAACGAATTACAAATACTCACGTTACTGTAATTAAGTAGTTTTTTTCAGAAATTGTACTTTTTTAAGTAAGTTTAAAATTGTGTAATTTTACTTTTACTTGAGTACATTTTAAGTCATGTATCGGTACTTTTTCTCCGCTATTTTCCTTCTGTTTGTGGCCGTTACTCGTTACATGCTTGTTTTAATTTTATTTTTATCCATCAACGTGATTGGATCGAGTAATAGGTCTCGTGACTGTCATCAATTCAAATTAAGCATAGAAAACTTACCGCCTATTCTTGCTGTTACTCGTGACTGCTGTGGAAGTGCATTCATCACGCATCAATTCAATCCAGATATCAGCGTCTTCCTCTAATATGCTAAGGTATATTTCACATATGATATTTATATAGGCTGGCCTGTCTACATGGCCTAACATTTGGTCTGAGTTAGGGGGAATTGCGAGACCGGTTCATAATGCGGTGAATTCCCGCTCCCATTTACTTCACAATCACATTATAGAGAGACGCGCGTCAACCTCTATGCACTGCCGCGTCTCGCGCTCGCCATGCCGCCAGATTCAGAATCAGTGCACCATGTCGTTAACTTGAACTGCATTACTTAATAAGAAATTAGCACAGCTCGATAATAAACAGCGTTTTTTATTGATCCATTATATTCATTTGGCAAGTGCACTTGCGCAAAAACATTTTTCATGCTGAACTTTTTTTGTGTGTGGATGCTGCTGATAAAACGGCTTCGCCGTATTTGTTTCTTTTGTAAAAGTTTCCTGGATATAACTTCCCTATTTAATGCACAATTTTCCTTCCTTATATTATCAGCATTACAATGTGAGTAAATGTAGCCGTGTAAAATGTGAGAGATGATGCCACCCTTCTAGAACAATGCTTTTACGTTTAAATTGTAACATATTTAATAGCATGGAATAAAAGTGTGTAATTAGTGTTAGCTCATTTTCTTAGCCTTTTTCAGGGCATTGGTTGAGGTAATATGATAATATTAGTGATTCTCATTTATCAAAACACTAACATTGGTACCATTTTGGAGAGAAATTGGGTATTTTTTATTCTATTCAACCCATCTCTTGGTGTGTGATGCTGAACTATCATATGAGTTTCTAAAGGTTTTTGAATTATTTGCACAGTTATGAATATTGATATTTTATGTGCAACAATAACATGCTCAGGCCCAGTGGCTTTTCGCCTAATTTTAAATGCTTTCCCCCCCAAATAATATGATTTAAATGGTGATGAGTGTACTGATTTGATGCATTTTAAAAAGATGGATGATAGATATTCTTCAATCTTTCTTACAAAAAAGAAAATATAATGTGAATTCCAGTATGTGCATTTTTTTTTATTTTATAAATTGTAGTGCACAGTGTTTATTATAAGGGGTAGAATCTGCACCTCAGTACTCACTACTCACTACTCTTGAGTACTTTTAAATAAGCTACTTTTTTACTCTTACTCAAGTAGTTTTTTGGACAAGTACTTTTTACTCTACTCACACTACATTTTTTGGAATGTAATGGTACTTTTACTTGAGTATGTTTTTTCAGTACTCTTTCCACCACTGGAAATGGTTGTGTGTGAAAATCACAGTAACTGAGCAGATTGTGAAATACTCAGACCGGCCTGTCTGGCACCAACAACCATGCCACGCTCAAAATTGCTTAAATCACCTTTCTTTCCCATTCTGACATTCGTTTTGGAGTTCAGGAGTCTTGACCGGTACCACACCCCTAAATGCATTGAAGCAACTGCCATGTGATTGGTTGATTAAATAATTACATTGAGAAATTGACCAGGTGTTCCTAATAATTCTTTAGGTGAGAGTGTGTGTGTGTGTATATATATATATATATATATATATATATTAGGGGTGGGCCGTTATCGGCGTTAACGTGCTGCGTTAACGTGAGACTCTTGTCGGGCGATAAAAAAATGATCGCCGTTAATTCTCACAGTTGAGTTGGGAGCTGACTGCACCACGCAAGCTGACTTTCACTTTGATATTTTACCGCAGATGAAGTCGAATTGCACTGTAAGGGCCATTTAAAACCAATATATTGAAAAGTCTGTTTATCCAAACATTAAGAAAATATCAGTCTATGCATTTTATATTTAACATGAGGGAAATACACATCCATAAAGGGGGTCGCACACCGAACGAGAAGCAGCACCGCGCCACGTCTAGGGGGCTGTTTACACCTGGCCACTTCATGCGTTTTCTAAGATCGGATAGAATAGCTATCTAATTTATCAAAACAGTACGCCCTGCTATTTTTTGTGATTGAAATATTGCTGTATTTGAATCACAATTGCCAAAAGCTAGCATTTTGTTCACATTTTTTAGTTTTGAGAGGTGATCTGAATATTGGTGTTTTGAAAGATATGGAAGATTGACCGTCCTGATGTTTTGTCCTCCAGGACTCAACTATATCAATAGCCATGATTATCCGGTGTGGATGTCACTGGAGAATCTTTACATTCAGCATTACTTGAACTCTGGTAATTATGCTTGATAGGTTTCATTATTGACGAGTCCCGTATGGAGTGTATCAGTGTGGATCGATGTAGTGTTCAGCGTCTGGAGAGGAGGGTCTCTGGGATTCATCGTTGTCCCGATGAGGACAGGTTTCTGCTGGATCTGCAGGAATATCCCTGGAGACATAGGCGTTTCTGAGGCAGTTTTATGAAAACGATGGATGTTTTATTGCCAGGAGAATATTAATGTTTCTGGAATGCGATGCAGCTTCATAAAGGCGACAAATAAAACAAGCTTTTTCAGGCTATCAGTGTTGTGAACAACCAGATCGTTCTTCAACTGCATTGTGATGCCTTTATCTTTTCACATGGCTGTAATGTGTCTGACAGAACGTGCTGTTTATACACCTGACCTCTTGTTTTGCTGATGTTTTTTTATTTAAGAGGATCTGTGATGCTTTTGTTCCATGTTCAACTTGCTTGTGTTGCTGTTTGAGGATGAAGAAGCTCCAGATCTTCTCTATATCAGTGTCCGTGTTCCTGAACTCCTGAAATGCTTCCATTGTAGTCTTGAGTTTCTTCCAGAACAAACACGTCACAATATTCCTCATTATAATAATTCATACACAGAATAAAGGGGCGGGGCCTGGTTGAATTAGTTAGTAGTGTGTTAAACTGGCGGTTATGGTAAGGGGCGGGACATTTCCCAAACACACTCGAAGCGCTCGACCAGTCACAACACACTGCTCCAGCCGACCAATCAGAGCACAGTGTGCTTTCAGAAGGAGGGGCTTCATAAAGACAGGAAGTAAACAGAGGGTTACTGACAGACTAGGCAGCAATGAGAAAAAAAAAAGTTTCCTTTGAGTTATCTGTGTACAGACGACACCATCGTTAAGATGATCCCCATTCACACGGATTTGGGAAAACTATTAAAACCGATGTATTCTGCTGCCAGGCCAGTAGATGGTGATGAAACACTATAGACCATTTCACAAGATGTAAACAACACTGGTCCAGAAGCACTTCCTGTTTCAGTTTTTTAACACTACATAAAAGCTGGGATAAAATACAACCAACAGAACATTTAAAACTGAATCAAAAAGTTAAACAAACATCTTTAAGATGTTTTCTTTACATGTGAAATAAAGAAAACCGTTACAAACTGAAACAGGAAGTGCTTCTGGAGCAGTGTTGTTTACATCTTGTGAAATGGTCTATAGACTGAACACGTAATACACATGTGCGTGACGTCATCATCTTCAGATATTTGGGTTTTTGTTGTTTACACAGAGACCATTTTCACTTGCACTCAAAGTTTGTTTACACGTAAAAAGACTTTTTTGCATTTTCGTTTTCGTTTACATGAAAATGGCGTTTTGGGAGCCTGAAAAGCAAACTTTTAAAAAAGGGTTTCAAATTTCACATTTTTGAAAACAGTCTCTGTGTAAACAACAAAAAACGGAATCTCTGAAGACGAGGACGTCATGCGCATGTGTATTACGTGTCCAGTCTTCAGTGTGTCATCGCCATCTAGTGGCAGAATGCAGTGTTTGTAATAGTTTTCGCAGATCCGTGTGACTGGGGATCATTTTAACAATGGTGTCGTCTGTACGCGGAAAACTCAAAAGAAAAATGTCTCCGTTTCAAGCATGCTGTTGTGGTGTAAACAGCCTTTGACACCCATTTCAAAATCTTTTGTTTTCAGGCACCCAAAACGCCATTTTTTTAAAGGTTTTAGTTGAAAACGTTGTCGTGTAAACGGCCCCTTAATATGGGCTCTTTAGAACTTTTCCTCTGTGAACATGGACTGTTCTCACGTTTTCTCAACATGGTTCAGTAGCTTGATTGTAATCTGGATATTAGGGATGATGAAGAGGAAAGGTTTGCTCATGCAGATGTGGCCTTATGTAAGACTCAGACCTGCGGCTCTTATAAAAGTTTAATGAAAACGAGCAGTTGGGAACAAATGTTGCCTTTCTCTAGCTGTGCAACTATTAGTGAGCTTCTTCATTTTCTAATGTGGAGATTTTAAAGCAGGACACACTTTTAACTACAGATGTTTTTATTGATTTAGGGATTTTGTCCCGCCAGATCTGATCTAACGAAAGCCGATGCTGACACGAAGAGTTTGCATATGCTTTTCCGTTAAACTCATTTAGTGTGGCATTCGAAGTATTTCTTTTCTTTAAAGGAGAACTCCGGCGAACAATGAACCTTTGGTCTAATAAAACATCGGTACATAGTCAACCGTTCTCTGAGATTTGTTTTCATGATAATCGATTGTAAAGAGTTTTATCTCTAAAAACTGTTTAGTGTATAATGCTAGTACTGGGGGCATTGACTATGTAAAAGAAATCGCTAGTTTATACCACTAATAAGGCTCAAAATAGCCCCACACTAACGCAGTAACATAATGAGGCTCCATACATGCAAAACGAAGCATTGAGAACTTTGTAAGTGTACAGACCGTTTAATAAGAAGATACTTTATGAAGACAGTTCACTTCGCGTATACAGGCAGGAGCCATCTTAAAAAATAGTCTCGATAAGTCGATCCCCGAAAGCGGTTCATACAGTTCAGAAGTTCGCTGAACTTCATACAGCTCAGATCACTCAGCACGTCGTTCGGGGATCGACTTATCGAGACTATTTTTTAAGATGGCTCCTGCCTGTATACGCGAAGTGAACTGTCTTCATAAAGTATCTTCTTATTAAACGGTCTGTACACTTACAAAGTTCTCAATGCTTCGTTTTGCATGTATGGAGCCTCATTATGTTACTGCGTTAGTGTGGGGCTATTTTGAGCCTTATTAGTGGTATAAACTAGCGATTTCTTTTACATAGTCAATGCCCCCAGTACTAGCATTATACGCTAAACAGTTTTTAGAGATAAAACTCTTTACAATCGATTATCATGAAAACAAATCTCAGAGAACGGTTGACTATGTACCGATGTTTTATTAGACCAAAGGTTCATTGTTCGCCGGAGTTCTCCTTTAAGTACTTTTTGACTGTAAAAATTATGAAAATGGAATGGGTAGATTTATTTATATATTTATTTATTTAAATTTAATTAAGATTGCACAGAATGCATAAATCCCTCAATCTATAAAAATAAAAATGTAAAATAATTAACACTATTAAAGAATGATAGTTTTCTAATGTTTGTACATGAGTTTATAGTTATGTTTTTTTGGAGAAATATGTATTTTGTCTCACCATATGGTAATTTCAGGCGTTAATAAAAATAAAAGGATTATGAAATAATGTTGGTGCAATGCAAAAGTGTACACCCAATAATTTACATTAACCCCTGAATTGCAGTACCAAAGTAATACAGTATGAAACAATATTTGTTTAGCAGAATGAGACAACCAATCATAAAGTGCCTCAGTGCTTATCTCATTGAATGTTCATGAGCTCTGTACACTTGCAAAAATGATCTCATGCTGTGTGTTTAGTTTTGAGCATCTAAAGAAAGGGATGTCAAACCAGTTAACTGGAGTGATGAAGAGCTGGTATGATATAGACAATTTAAGACAATCAGAGAGAGCTGATATTTGGATATTCCCACAAATTTTAGCGTGCTGTAAGTTGTCCAATCAATGCTTTAACCACATGAATATTCAAACGAGGTAAAGCATGATTAGCAGAACCTAGATAATTTCAAGTTTGTCACAGTACATCAGTGTTTCACTGTTGCTTATGTGGTTGTTTTATTGGAGATAATGCAATTCTGATGTCAATAAAATCTTTCTGTTGATACATCAGTGGTGGATTCAGTCTCAAAGCTCATAATAAAAGCCACGGGCAATATCTGCTTAGTCCCCTGCAGTCAATCATTTTATCCCTTAACTCATCTTTGATCACCAAAATGATATTTTTAAACATTTTACCTGTAAAATTAAATTTCTCTATACAATAACATATCTGGAATGTAACTCGACACCCTTGCCTCATTTAGCAGAAGTGGGACTTTGAATATGCGAATGAGCCCCGCCTCCACTCACACACTCAGAGATCCACTGGTTGACGATCACACGTTGATCTGATTGGTTTCAAGGTCGTTTGTGACGTCAAAAACACCAGCAATTTCAAAGCGTGTTTTTGAGACTGTCTTTGGATCACTGCAGTTTTAAGCAGGAAATACTCAGCAATGCTGTCGACTTATGAATTTACACATGGTTTGTCTTAAAGCATATTAAAAATGCCACACAGACACATAAACAAGCTGGATCTTCACCACAGGGAGATGTTAAACTTTAATGTTTCGTTCAGCATCCTCACAGCACCGTCGCTCTACTTCAAGGGTTTGATATTTGAAGCATCATCGAGGGATTTTTACTCAGTTTAGATGTGTCTCCCAGCATGACAGGGGCTCTTCAACAGCGTCGTTTGGCCCCTTCGGTCCCTCGGATTCTCGCGAAGGTGATGTGCAAAACCCCATTAATCTTTTGAAGAGGCATTTGACCTTTGAAACTCATTAAGTGCTGCACCCTCACAGATGCCGGATATGAGCCGGATATGAGCCGTGTCCTTCTCCCTCTTTATCAGTGCGAGACAGGAACATGTTCTCTCTGCTTCCCTCACCGGGGAGGCTTTGACCAGTGACCTGGAAAATCACCCGACCTTTTAATATGTGGTTTCCCGCTGATGAATAAATTCATAAATGTATGCTCTGGCATGAAGGCTTTACTCGGCCTCCCCAGACCCGTGGGTTTAGGAAAATATTAGTTCTGGGATTGCTCTTGGGGTTGTAGTTGGAGTTGTTAGTTGCAGTTGGGGTTGTGGTTTCAGTTGGGGTTGGGGTTGTGGTTGGAGTTGTGGTTTGGGTTGTAGTTGCGGTTGGGGTTGTGGTTGGAGTTGTAGTAGTTGGAGTTTCAGTTGGGTTTGGGGTTGTGGTTGGAGTTGTAGTAGTTGGAGTTGCAGTTGGGTTTGGGGTTGTGGTTGGAGTTGTAGTAGTTGTGGTTGGAGTTGTAGTTGCGGTTGGGGTTGTTGTTGGAGTTGCAGTTGTGGTTGGGGTTGTAGTTGGGGTTGGTTGCAGTTGACTATTGTGTTTGGGTTGGAGTTGGGGTTGTGGTTGGAGTTGCAGTTGGGGTTGAGGTTGTAGTTGTAGCTCTGAGTTTTGCTGCTCATTTGAGAGACTTGATGAAGGATCTGCAGAAATGCAGTTTCAAAATCCAATAGGTTCTTGTTCTTGTAGGGGTTGAATTAGAATTTGAGTTATGTTTTAATTTGATGCATCATCTACATCATCAAATAATAAAAAAGAAAGCCCCACTAAACTCATTAAAGGGGACATATCATGCAAAATCCACTTTTTTAGCCCTTAAATGCATTTTGTTGTATATTTGGAGTGTTTATAAGTACAGAAAAGATGAAATTATTCTCTTCAGGTGCTTCGTTTTGTAACGAATTGAGGCAAATTCAAACATAAATTAATCTCTCATGGGATTCATGTAAACGTGATTCAGCGCTCCAGATCTGGAGCTCACATTCAATTGACTGGATTGCTCCAAAAGGTCTGCTTTGAACAGAAAGCCACAGAAAGGGGGCACTCCTTTGATCCTGGAAAGATGTAACCAAGATCTCCTTTTTCTAACTCGCTTATCAGCAAGAACTTTGCTTGACTTTTCGAACATACCATGACCTCACTGTTGAGATCTGAGATCTCACACATAAGATCATTAAAACTCAAACAGAATAATTCTTGGACTCATAATCAAACTACACAAGTTTATGTGTTTCTACAATTCATATGTTGATGTATTCTGCTTAGATCACATATTAATCATGTCATTGTTGTTAACTATTAACTATTGTGATTGTTTATAACTCTAGAGTGTGAATGCCTCGTGCTTCCTATCAAAATAATCGTAAATCTGTGTTCTCTTGTTTCTCTGCTAAGTGCGAGAGAACCAGGAAGATCACAAGATAACGATAAGCAGAAATTAGATCCACCTCCTAGATGATGCCATTGTCTCATTGGTCAGAATTCTTCAAAAGAGGTTGGACTAACTTTCAAGTTTAAGATCCGAACAAAGGAACAAGACCTCATGTTTTTGTTCTGTTTCTCGTTCATTCAGTTCATTCAGTTTGTAACTGTTAAGTGCATGCCTCTCTCTAAAACAACAAGAGAGTGTTCCTGTTCGCGCTTTTCTCTGAAAACAACAAAGAGCGTGTTCGCACGCTTCTATATCGACTAGACCAAATTCGACCAGCAGTCAAAATAACCCATCCAGATCGGGGTTAAAACAGCTCATTCAAGTCATCTAACTCGCCTTAATTTCATTTCTTTCCTTTATTTTCTTTTTCGTAAAAGTCTCGGTTCAAAGCTACGTTTACACGCGCTTTCAACTCCAAACACATCTCCTTCGTCAGCCAATCACACGTGATCGGCAGCTCAGCGAAACTTCCATCCAGGCACTTCAAAGACAACCAGCCACGCGGACCCGGCCGGGAAACCCCCTTCGACGCAACGACAAAAGGGAATTCCCTACGCAAAGACAAGCAAGTACTCCAGACTCTAACTGAACTGGTGCTTTAACTTAAATTGAATAACCTCTCTAAGAAACGAAGGTTTAAATTAATGATTGGTGGTCCATTCCAGGTTACTTCTTGTAAAGTGCATAGAGAGTCTTTCTCTCTCATTCCCGTTCCAACTCACTCTTTTTCGCTCTCTTTTCCTCTGTGCCTTGTATGAATGTGTGTGTGATTATGTTTAGACCTTAGTTTTGTGTTTAGAATAGCTAATAAAGTCTTCCATATATATGAAAAGATAATTGCCTTGTGTCGTGCTTGCATATTTAATGTCTTGTACTGTTCAATCTAAAGTTACCTTGCTAAGACATAAGGCGTTTCTCAATGTCAAGGAAGGATCCTCGGAAGCCGGAATTTCGAGGATGCTACGTCATCGACGTCCGTCGAAGGACTGTTCCAATGTCGAGGATCCTCAGAATTTCAACCAAGGACTGAGTCCTTCGTTCGGAAAATATCCCATACACAGGAAAGGATGCATATGTGTAGCCTTCGCGCTCTTAAATCACCCACAATCCTATGCGCAGCTTTGCTATCTTGTTCAAAAAATAAAAAAATGTCGACCGTTAGCGGAGTCGGAGTGATAACGGCAATATGCTTTCAAATGTAAGCAAGTATAATTTCAGTTTAGCCATTTATTTAATGTTTGTTAAACTATTTAACATATCGGCTCAAATTTGCTGAGGGGATTTAAAGCTGTTCCCTTTTACTGGTGATTAACTTTTTAATTTTTACTTCATAGCCTTTTTTGTTGGTCACATATTTTACAATTGCATGTGTTTTAACAGCTAACGTTAGATCATGTTGCTATATGGACGTAACGTTAGTTCTGTTAACTCCGGTAATATAATCGTTTTTGAATGAATAAACTCCTTTTTAAATCAATATTTTGTGTCAAATTATTGATTTATTTGGTAGGTAGCCATGTTATAAGTGGGAAAATGTATAGCGAGGCGGTTGTTACAGCGAATACAACCGGCTGATCAAGACCCCTCTGCTTTAGAGTTTGCGGGGTTGTATTCACTATAACAACCGCCTGGTTATACATTATCCCTTTATTTATTTATTTCTATGAGGACTGACAAGACAAAATAAGGACTGTCAAGTGTATTTAAACAGTGCAGTACACCAGCACAATGATTTTTGCAGCGCCGAAGCGGACCTTTCACTGATGTAATGACGCAATGACGTGCACTTGCTAGCCTGTTCCATTTACGTGTTCTCCGAACGCTAAAGAGGACCCTTGCCTAGCCTCTGAAGGAAATGACTTGGAAGGACCCGTCCTGCCAAGGAAGTATCCTTGACATTGAGAAACACCTATAGTGTTTTACTATAGATTTGGTATTTATTTCCTTGCAAAGGTTGTAATTATTATTATTATATAATTCTAAACGAGTCGTTTGCTTGGTTCTGTAGTGATTCGTTTAAGATTCATTGGTAATCAATGAATCATTTCCCTTTGAGCTAAATTGGCCTTAAGGCCCCCCTTGATACATTTTATGTATATTATTAAATGTTGCATTTGCTACATTTTATATCTTTATATTCTGTTTTGGTCATATTTTTCAACCTGTTCAGATTTTTCTGTTCTCTATGACGTATTTTGAACTATCACGTCACCGTATTTGCAGCGGAACTGACAAATAAGGACATTGACCGGCCCAACACTTCGAGCAATCCGCCATTATTATTTCTCGCTCTGATTTTGTAGTCCAAGCTCAATGATGCAGAAGTTACAAGAGGGCAAGTCAAAATGTTCGGTTCTTGGATGTAGTGACCTGAAGCACTTCAAGGATCCCCACTTCAACAACCTCCGCCAGTATACAGAAGGGTTTGCCGATCGACTTCGTCTGAATGAGGGGTAAATTCCTTCTATCATTTAGCTGCTGTGTTTTCTGATGCTTTTCTACACGTAAGTTATTATATTATTATAATACAGATTTTTAGTGGTAAGATTGGACTGTAGTCATTTATCTTGTCCGTGTGCTTGTTTTAAGAGAAATAGACGACTTTCACTAATAACACAACTTAGTTAACTTAACGTTACATACCCCTGCGTCCATATGAAGACGTTGCTCTGCAGGTTCGTCGCCGTCTTTTTCAAATCTCTCGCACAAATGTGTAAGGCTTGATGGACAAGTCTTCCGTTGTTGACATTTTGTTAACGAGTGACTAAAAATGTTCTTTGAAGCTATAGTATATAATTGTCTATCTCTCATCAAACTACAATAATGGGCAAACGCGGGGAGTTGAACCGAGTGTCAACTCGGCGACCTGGAGAGCGGGCGGGGAAAGACGCAACTCCATTTTATTTAAAGGGGCCGCTTTGAAATGGGTCGCTCACAGACGCACATCAGAAAAGGGGTAGAAAAGGGGCCTGTGGAGCTATAATAATGAGGAATTCAGACCCAAGCATTGCAGTTATGCTTTATATAGACCACAAATGTATGATTTTATAAGTAAAAATGAATGATTTAAAAGCATGATATGTACCATTTAAAGCCACACCGTGGAACTCTTCAACCTTTATAATATATTACCAAAACCCATTGAGATGGTAGATCGACTTGCAATAGGTTGAATGGCGCGTCTGCCGTCTCCTGAAGGTGTCTGTATCGCTTTTACTTGCACTTTGTAACTTCGGGTTTCGGGTAGGAACCCGAGCATAAAAACAACTACAAAATTCGACCGCTTTACGGCATACGTCACTTCCCCCATCACCTACAACTTCCTTAGAATCTAACGCTAGTGCTCAACTCGCGTTTGACTGCCGTCTGTATGTTTTCGTCATGCCGAACAACAGCTACAAGGAAGAAGGCAACGGTTTTATTAGAGAAAAACTAAAAAAGAAAAGGGGAGAGTCACCAATTAAAAGCCAGGACTAGCATTAACACATTGGTCCAGCTTTCGCTTCCCTCGCTGGCGTGAGCTAACAGAGGAGAAAGAGTGCTCGACCGAGGCGGACGCTTGCCTGCACACAAATGCCGTTTCTAAGGTAACCCAGATAAATTCATATAAGCAGTGTAGTATTTACTTAGCCTGGTTCAACCAGACTCTTGTTCATTTCATTTCCACATAGAGTCTGGAACCGCTCCATTGAAAAACGTTTTCTTCCTTGTAGGCGGGTTCACTATTAAAGTTCAAATCTATTGGATCTGCCCAAAGTCACTCACGATCTGCCATAGCCAATCGCTAACGGGGTGTCGTGAGTGACGTATGTCACGCGCCGAAATGGCTAGAGGATTATGTTTACAATAGGATTTCAGTCAACGAGCGCCGCAGGTTTTGTTAATCTAGGAACAATTATTAATTCGAAATGTATATTTGACACGAAGGACAGTGATATATTCATTCAATGGCGGAAGCTGTGTCTAATCATTACAAATACGCCGCTGTGGTCGTTTCTGATCTGCCGCAAATGCTGTAGCAGCTACAGTGAATGATCAGTCTGTCTCTATCTGCAGATGTGTAATAAACAACAATTTTTCATATTACGTCTTATTGTTTCTTAATTACCTTAATTATGGTCTTCAAAGTACGTGTTTGTACATTTTTATGTGGCATTTATTTTTTTTAGTAAAACAAATCAACCATTGCCATCTAAAACTGAAAATCAAATATCTTCAAAGTATGGTTTTTCACATTTTTATTTATGACAATTTTTTTTTTTTAAATCACAACCAATTTGTATGATTTACAACATGTAAAACTGACACACCAACCTCCTGCACGAGTGCACAAAGGGGCTCAAAATGTTCTATTCATCACAAGAATCAGTAAATATACAGTTGGGAATATGAGTGACTGACATGACTCCTGAGCGGATCTTCAACAATAGTTTAGCAGCCAGGACTCGGGGCTTCCGAACACCAGGCTAAACCGTCCGTCCAAAATGTCACGGTCATCGCGCACGAACTGCCCAGCACAAACTTCCAAACTTTCTGCCTCCTTCACTTGGTCCTCAGTTGTGCAACAAGAGGTTAGACGATAACAATCCGGGCCCGGCTTTAAATTCTGTATATTCGGCAGTTTCTTTTCCAACAACGGACCGAATAGCTTTTCTCACGTCTTTCTCCGCTGCCATTACTGAATTGAAACTGACGCGCTTACATCAACGTCATCTTTCTCAGCCACTCCCTCTATTCGCTGATTGGTCCTACAAAAAATTGGTTTCTGGAAACCTAAGGATATGGAGCGATCCCAGACGTAGTACTGAAGTAAAATGAAATTGAGCGGAAGTGCGTAGGAGGGCGCAGCCAGGCTAGTATTTTCTGGTATTCCGGCCACAGCAGATGGTGTTATGAGTGTAATAAAATGCCCACAGCCCAGTGTTCATTTCTACAAACAGCCCGCCTCAGTACAGGGCTCGCACTAATAAAATCGGCTCATGTCAAATATAACGTTAACGTTACATTAAATGTAGTGAACGTCCCCACGACTCAGTAGTACCCACAAACACTAACATTACACACTACATGTCCCACGGTTGCTGTAAAAATAAACCAAAACACATAACGTTACAGTCAGACTCAGCTCTGGCCGACGGTGTTTTCAGTGCAGTGAATGTGTCCGCTGTCCCGCGCCCACATTCACTCACAGACATGATAATCCCCACGGGGATCACCCCGCTCGCTCTCTCAGCCGGCTGCTATAAGGGAATCAAGCGCGGCAAGGTTGCCCGGCCCGCCTCATACACTGCAAGCACCATAGACAGTAAAAGCACAAGCACACACAATCTAAAGACACGGGAGGCTGACCGGTTGACTGTTTGTTGACTTTAATTTGCGACAGTGCTGCGGAGCTTGTGGCCTCTAGGGACGCTGGATTTGAAAATTACATGTCGAGCACCATCTAGTGGCCAAAAAGTTCCGCAGTGTGGCTTTAAGTGTTGTTTTAGTGTTATTCATATAGTTGTATTTCATTTTTATAATTTCTGTTTTTATTGAATGTACTTAATGCGCTAAATGTCTTTTTAGTGTTTAGTTTTTATTTCATTTTGTTATTCATTTTAATACTTTAACTGTTAATTTTTTTTAAATGTAATTTTTTTTAATCTGTAATTCATATTTTATTATTTCAGCTTTATTTCAATTAAAAAACAACTTTTCAATAGTTAACACCAATGCATATCAACTAGTCGATAGTCAGCTGACTCAGCTCGTTGTAACCATTTCTAATGATGCCATCTCTAATTCATGTTTTGCTTTTGATTTATTGTTTTGTAAAGTCATTTTTATTTAGCACCAGGATGCGATTTGTGGAAAAAAAAAAAAAAACAGAGGGGGGATGTTTTGAAAAAAAAGAAAAAAGATAGTCAGCCAAAGTAGCACATTTAAAAATAAAATTGACTTTAATCAAACCACGGATCTGTGATAAGTTTTCTGATCTGTCTCACCACTAGTGTAGTAGCACTGATCACTTTGTGGGGGGGATACATTTATCCCCACCGGGGATAAAAATAATTAAGAAGAGGCAGGAATACTTTGACCAGAAATGGGGAAATCCCATGCATCCCCCCCGGGAAATCGCACCCTGTTTAGCACCATATTCTATAGAAATTGTCAAAGCAGTTTCACAGTAATAATAAACAGGAAAAGTAACATAATTAATGATGCAAACTTCATTAAATGTCTGATCTTGTTTTCTCTCCATCATTTCCTGCCATCTTACAGGAATAAGTGGGAAAAGGGCAACATAAAAATAATGCAAGTAATCTCCTGAAACCCCACAGGCAAACGAGCCTGAGCTGCGGTGGAACCTGTGCGGTTGAATCGCAATCAGTGTGTGTGTGTGTTTGCTCTGATTGCAATCAAAACAACTGAGGGTGGCCTGCTTTCACAGTACAAGTGTGTGTGACGTGTGTGAGCTTTGCACTAAACTGTTAACCTCAGATTTAAGACTTTGAGCAAACATTGTCCAGCTTGAAAGAGAAAATGTACCTGAATGTTTTTATGGTGGAGCGTTTCTGTAATATCACAACTGGAGCTTCATATGTGATCATATAAATCCTGGCACGCTTGAAATGGATGTGCTGTAGAGATAACCGCTTGATTTATCGGCTTTTTACTCTTGTTAAGATGCGCAGACGTGCGCTGTGTTGCTTTTCCAGTGTTACGAAGGCTTCACGTTCTGTTTCTCTGGGTTTAATACTGTGGAGGTTTGGATGTAGAGCTGCAACAACTAATCGATTGATTTGATTTTGAAAACGGCTGACAATGAATGTCTTTTACATTAGTTTTCTGTGCTCTTATTTTTTTTAAGCCATAACTGTTATATCAAGAAAATTCTTGTGTACAATGACATGACTGAAACTCCCCGTTTCCTAACATAACAGAGACACATCTGGACATGTTATATAAGTGGTGGATTGTAATCGCAACACAATTCTGCTCAAATGAAAAATAAATAATAAATCCAGTGTCCAGATTGCATTTGAGTCTCTCATGATTATGATGTCTTGCCTTTTCCAAGACATTTCTGAGATGCTGCCATTCTATTAATCAGCGTTACCGGGAAGAATAGAGACCTGTGATTATTCTCTGACTATGACTGGTCATGTGACATGAAACATGGTGTTTGTCGTGGACATCATTACACATGACCCTTCAGAAATCACTCTAATATGTTCAGTTCACTATGTTCACTCTAATCAGTTTTCAGGATTCTTTGTAGAATAGAAAGTTGAAAAGAACATCACTTATTTGTAACCGTGTAAAAGTCCTTACTGTCAATCGATATTGATCAATTTATTGCATCTTTCTTGAATAAAAGTATTTTATTCAAGAAATAACACCGGCGACACCCATGACAAGTCATGTTTAAGACTTGCTGCTGAACAAAACGCTTGTTTTCGGTCCAAAAATTGGATAAACACCGACTTTTTAAGAGGAAAATGCAAGAGAAGTGACCACAACACACCAGAGGAGAGACAAAGAGGAAATAGATAAAGAAAGAAAGAGACAGAAGGAAAAAAGTTACAGTTGGAAGAAGGAGCTCAGAAAAAGAGCATCAAGCTGAAAAGAAACAAACAAGAAGAAAACAAAAACAGGCAAGGACTTAGAAGGACTACACAACAGCAAGTAACTGGACACTAACATCAGTAAGTTTTTGCATTTATTACTACAAAACAAGTCCTAACTGAAAACACTCAAACTAATAGCTAAAAGCTAACGTTGGACTGTGGTTACCTAGCAACGGCATCAATAACAGCTGTAGTGCTGTTTTAAACAAGGAACACAGAAGCTTGATTAACTGATTCATGATGTCTACACACTCTGACACCATTGAATATCCCCCAACTATCAAAAGCAAAACTGCAAGAGGAAAATATAAACAGACAATACTTAGAGAAAGACCAGAAATCCTGTTCCTAGATCATTACAAAGATGGAAGGTCCTGTAATTTAATCTTCTGGACTGATGAACCATATGCCTGGCTGAATGTGATCAGCTCTCACTACCCAGTAATAAAGAGAGCAGGCATTTGTAATGGATGGAAAATAAGTGTACTGGAAGAAAATGACTCTGACACCACCAGAATGACAGTGAACCTGTTCAAAAATGGAACTACCATGATACAAGGTGACCTGAGACAGTTTGAGTATGACTTCCCTGCAATGAGACTGAGAGCTGAGAAGGAGAAAGAGGTCCTCACAAGCATTGCTCCAACCCTGGGAGCCAAACCGTCCTGTTCTGTCCCTGCTCCAGACAGACAGCCTAAAGCTGACACTGATCCTCCCCTGCTACAGCACTCTGAGGACCTCGACATCATGAGAGAACACTTCTACCAGATGGAAATAGAACTGGTACAGATCAGAGAGCAGCTGGACCAACAGCAGTCTACAACCCCTACTGTCAGTGACTTCCAGGCCAAAAAAGAACAGGACAGAGTCAACTCACAGCTGAGAGTGTTTCAACAAGAACTAGATCATCAGAGAAGACAACTAGATGACCTCAGTGAGGAGATGAAAGAACTTAGGAAGGACAGAGACAACTGCAGGACTGCATTGGCTACTCTGAGAAAAGAACTACAAGATAGGGACCGGCTCAGCCTACACGCCAGACTGAGCTCCACACAACCCCCTGTGCCCACCTCTCAGATGCAGACCACATCCAACCAAATTCCCAGTACACCTGCTGAAAGACAACACAGCCCTTTCCTCGAGGACACCCCCCCCCCTCTCACGCAGCCTGGTGCAGACTCTAAGCTCCCCCCTGTACCAGCCAGCTGCCTCCATAGAAACATCCCAAGCCAAAACACCAGTTCCAGTCCTGCACCTGTCCAAGACCCTTCCTCTAACCAGCCACCAGCTAGTAGCTCCAGACCTGAAACCACCACCACAGCTCCGCATCCAGACCTGACAGCTGAGAATGAACCAACACAAACAGGCAGAAGGGCTGACATTATCCTCCTCATGGACTCATAGAAAATTCCTTAATGAAAAGACCTTATTCCCAACGCACAGAACAGAGAAGATCTGGTGCCCTAATACCAGGAGAGCCCTGGAGCTGTACATGAGCTGGGCTCACCTAGCCACATCATCATTCACACAGGCACCAACGACTTAAGGACCCAGCAGGACCGCTGCTGCACAGGAGAGACTTCCACCCCCACACCATTCACAGGTATACCAGCCTCTCCAGGGACTGTGCCCTCAAACCCAACGTATTCTTAGCCCACCACCCGACCCTCCACCTGGACTGCCTGTATGATAACATACACCTACATAGAAATGCAGTCCCCACCCTTGCTAGGACCCTGAAGGATGTTGCTCTTGGAAGGAGCCCTACTACCACTCCAACAACACAGATCCTACGCAGACCAGGAGCCGTGGAACTCTCTAATTGGTCTGCTAATTCATTAATATATAGATTGAAGAGAATTGGACTGAGATTGCATCCCTGCCTCACTCCCTGGCCCTGGGAGAAGAACACTGTTTGTTTGTTTCCAATCTTTATGGCACATTCACTTTTTGTATACATGTTCTTAATCAAATCATATGTTTTTCCTCCAATGCCACTTTCAAGTAGTCTATAGAAGAGGCCCTCGTGCCAGATGGAATCAAAGACTTTTTGGAAGTCAACAAAACGGGTATATACCTTCCTTTTCTTAATGTTTAATTCTTGATCAATTAGAGTCTGAAGTGTAAATATATGGTGTGTTGTGCGGCAATTTGGCAAAAAACCAATTTGGCATTTATGAAGAATATTGTGGTCATTGAGAAATTTGATAAGTCGTTTGTTTATGATGTTGCAGAATATTTTTCCCAGGTTACTGGATTCGCATATTCCTCTGTAGTTATTTGGGTCATATTTATCTCCGGATTTATGAATTGGGGTTATTAAACCTTTGTTCCAAATGTTTGGAAAAGTTCCAGTTGATAGAATAGTATTGAATATTTTTAGTATAGCCAATCTGATTTTATGATCTGAGTATTTGACCATTTCGTTAAGGATTCCACACCATATATTTACACTCCAGACCAGTGGCGGCTTGTCAATAGGGGGCGCCGCCCCCATCAAGAAATATACATATACAAAAATTATATAAAAATACAACAATAAAATATTTTTTTCATACGATGTACCGGCTGGTAGTAAGAAAAGCATCAGCATTTAATAAAAACTGGCTTTAATCGGTCAACTATTTTCTATGTTTTTCAATGTGTTTCATTGGGACGCCGGACTAATGGGTGTCTATGTGAGGCTTTAAATTTTCGTGCAACATGTGACCTGAAGCTGGCCTCTAATTGGTTTCTTAAAGATTCACCTCAGGGCGCAAGTCGTTGCGTCCCTGGCCAATCAGAATTTGATTCACGTTATTTTATCCAATATGATTGGTTCTCGTCACCTGTCATTCAACTTCACGCTCTGGGCCACTACCAGAGCCGTTACTATACTATTTCGAGCGCGCAGACGACACCATTTCGACATTTTTTGTATAAATAATGGCAGCAGTTCATCCAAATTCTGTGATTTTTTTTTTACAAAAAAACCCTTTCACAAGGCTTTCGCTGGAAGAAAAAAAAAAGATAAAGGATCTCGGACCGGACCAACCCGATTTACAAATTCAGCAGCAGGCCAGTGACAGGGGACGAAGCTACACACGAAGCTTCACCCGCGCGTGTTATGAGAAACGGAGGTGGCTGGCTGGATGTGATATTAGCAATTCTCTGTTTTGTTTTCCCTGCCTTTTATTTCAAAGTGTCGGCACTGAAGTTTTGTGGACAACAACGGGGGTAAGAGACCTCAAACATCTCTCTGAAAAATGCAAACGTACTTCTTTATTAGTATGAAATGTATATAAAAGAGAGCAATATGTTCAAGTAGGAAACATGCTTTCTGGTACTTCTTTACTAGTACGAAATGTATATAAAAGAGAGCAACATTTAAGTTCAAGTCGGAAACATGCTTTTTGGTACTTCTTTATTGGTATTAAATGTAAATAAAGATCATACATTTATATTTAAGTAGTAGTCAACATGGTTTTTGGTACTGCTTTGTATTTATTTGCCCTCCTCAATAAAAAAAATACAAATAAAAAATGCGCCCCCCCAAAAATAAATATCACCAGCCGCCACTGCTCCAGACTGTAATTGATCAAGAATTAAACATTAAGAAAAGGAAGGTATATGCCTGTTTTGTTGACTTCCAAAAAGCCTTTGATTCCATCTGGCACGAGGATGGCACCTCTTCTATAGACTACTTGAAAGTGGCATTGGAGGAAAAACATATGATTTGATTAAGAACATGTATACAAAAAGTGAATGTGCCATAAAGATTGGAAACAAACAAGCAGCGTTCTTTTCCTAGGGCCAGGGAGTGAGGCAGGGATGCAATCTCAGTCTAATTCTCTTCAATCTATATATTAATGAATTAGCAGACCAATTAGAGAGTTCCACGGCTCCTGGCCTGACCCTGAACAACATAGAAGTCAGAGGTCTGCTGTATGCAGATGACTTAATGTTACTCTCACCTACTAAAGAAGGTCTGCAGCAGCACCTCAACCTCCTGCAGAGATTCTGTCAGACCTGGGCCCTGACAGTCAACACAGTAAAGACTAAGATAATGATCTTTCAGAAACAATACAGAAATCAGGTTGCACACAATTTCTATTTGGACACCACTAAATTACAACACACAAAAAACTGCACTTACCTTGGCCTTAACATTACATACACAGGAAACCTCAACATGGCTGTGAAAGATCTGAGGGACAAAGCAAGACGAGCGTTCTATGCAATAAAAAGAAACATTAAAATCTATATTCCAATTGAAATCTGGCTTAAAATTTTCCAATTTGTACTAGAGCCAATAATTCTATATGGTAGTGAAATCTGGGGACCAAAACTCAATAATGATTTTGACAAATGGGACGAAGAATCTTTCCATAGCCAGTTCTGTAAGAGCATCCTACAGGTGCAGAGAAAAACACCTAATAACCTGTGCAGAGCAGAGCTCGGCCAATACCCCCTCTTACTAAAAATACTGAAAAGCTCAATTAAATTTTACAATCACTTAAAATCAGTTAACCCCCAGACATATCATCACAAAGCCATAACATACCTGGAGCTGAAAGCAGAAGAGAGTCCCCTCAGCCTGCTGGTGCGGAGGCTGTCTGCAGGAACAGGTCCACAACAGGACAGCAACGCCAAATCAAGCAGACCAAACCAAATTATCAACAAGCAAAAAGAGAACTATATTGAATTCTGGAAAGAAACGACCAAAACACAAAGTAAATCACAATGTTATCTGACCTGACCCTAAAAAGAGAATACACAATGGCAAATTACCTGAGTACAATAAAATGTCCTAAACTAAGAAAAATGTTGACAACATACAGACTGAGTGAACACAGCCTGGCCATAGAGACAGAGCTGGCTCCCACAGACTCTGCTCCCAGTGTGACCGGGGACAGGTCGAGACAGAGCTGCACTTTTTAACCTCATGCCCCACATATAATTCACTAAGACAACAACACTTTACATACATTTCTCAAATATATCCTGAATTCGAATCCATATCAGACACACATAAAATCCTGTATTTACTGGGAGAAAAGCCCAAATGTGAAATAATTGCTGCAAAATATATCTCAGCATGCCATGAAATGAGGACAACCAGTGGAACCTCAGATGGATGTATAATTGTGCAAATTTTCAAATAATAATTATTTTGATTGTTTGCTTTTTTTTAATTATTTTATTATTATTATTATTAATACTATTCACTTGTATTTATTTATATGTTTGTATGTGTCTATTGCTTTGGCAATATTGTGCTATTTTACACTTTCATGCTAATAAAGCTAATTTGAATTTGAATTTTACAGTAATACTGATGATTAATCAAACACATTAGTGACCGGTTATCATAATAGTTGCAGTAAATAGCATTTCTTGAATGATGAAGCTCGATGGAGCAGAAGTGCTGTGTTACAACCGAAGACGAAGATCCTTCGCCTTCATTTCCCCCACATTATATAGAAAATAGCAGTCTGACGAGTTTGGAAAAACATGAGTGAGTAAAAGATGGAAAATTTTTAGTTTGTTGGTGAATGATTGCTTTGCATCCGTGCATGTGTGTAGTGATGTAATGTGTGGTCAGATGGTCAGTTGGTCTCCAGATGGAGGCTCACCGGAAGTGCCAGTTCCTCTCTATCCACTCTTGAGTCTGTACACACACACACACACACAAGATAATGGCTGTGTGTGTGTTTGACAGTGTCACCCTTTATTTCTCCTTGTCTCTGAGGTAATTGTAGATTACTTTAGCACTCCTTGAGGTCAGATCAAGGACAATTTAGCAGACAGTGTCTAAATGAGAAGAAATAGAATTCACCTGGCTGTGTGTGTGTGAGTGCGTGTGTGTGTGTGTGCGTGTTTGTGCGTTTCTTCTGACCCAGCGTGCTGCTCATCCAATGTGTGTGGACCTTGGTCAATGACTGGTGTTGTGTTGGCCTCGTCTTTGGTCAGATGGAGAATGACTCCAGTACAGCCATTGATACTCACTCACTCACTCACTCAGTCACTCACACACATTCACTCACTCACTCACTCAGTCTCACACACACACACACACACACACACACACACACACACACACACACACACATTCACTCACTCACTCACTCACTCACTCACTCACTCACTCAGTCTCACACACTTAGTCACTCACACACACACTCAGTCACTCACACACTCACTCAGTCACTCAATTCAATTCAATTCAATATAGCTTTATTAGCATGACTGTGTAACACAATGTTGCCAAAGCATCAACATATTATATATAAATAATAGAACAATCACACAGAACATATATGTATGGATCATGTCATATAGATCATGTCATATGTAGCATGGTAAATAAATAAACACAGTATATATTATTCACTCACACACACACACACACACACTCAGTCGATCACTCGATCACTCGCTCACTCACTCACTCACAGTGAATCCTTTAGTAGAAAGATGTTGGTAATTTTTGGTCACTTTGCTTTGGGGAATATTTGTAATGGTGCAATAGAGAATTATTTGGGTTGGTGTGTTTCATGCTTGTCAGATTGTAGCGTCTCAGTTATAGTTCAGTTTTTGAGTTGTTCATATCATTCTGATGAATCAAAGCTCAAGTAATTCTGAGCAGAATCTCCCAAATGCTCCAATACAACTGAAACAAAGCCAATCTAATGTCATTGCACAAATAAATCTTAGCAGGTGTATATTATAACTGACACCGTACCGTTGCATTACTCCGCAATCCCTGCAGTGAATCCCAAAGCTAAGATGTGTTGAGAATAATCAGTGATATTTGTTAAAGCAAGCATCACTTTCATGATTGATTTTTTTTTTTTCATTAACACACTATATTTTGCCCATGGTGATGTTGTTTCAGGCTCTACTAGAACAGGTTTGAATGTTGATTATTCTCCATTGTTGCAGCTCCTCTCTTCCCAGTCTATCAGTAATGCTCTCTTTACTTCCTGTCTCTATGAAGCTCCTCCTTTTGTAAAGGTTATTGTGCTCTGATTGGCTGAGTGCTTCGAGTGTGTTTGGGAAATGTCCCGCCAGTTTAAAGCTGTAGTATACGATGTTGAAAATCGGTCGAGAAAGCCTGAAATGGGAGGGAAGTTTTAAAAAACTCATCCCGCCTCTCCACACACACACACACACCCCTCCCCTCTGCTACCTGATTCCTCCCGGGAAACGAATTGAACAACGTCACTCAGTCAAGTTGTGATCATCATACTTTCACAACATTGCTTAGTCGCTTCAATCTAATGACATTGCTAATGACGCATCATCTGTAAAATTGCCTTTAGACACTTGAACTTAGTTGCTTCATCAACAATTCAATGATCACGCCAACGCAAGATTAGCAACACATGAAATGTTCTACACTACCCACCACCATAAGTATGATATTAGTAGTATTGTGAAGGTTTTGAGTAATTGTTATAGCAGCATACAGCGCATCTTGTTTAATTTCCGATCGGCTCGAACAGAAACCCGCAAGGCATACTGAAATATAATCAAGCCCTTCAAGAAATATATTTACTTTGACCTGTGATAGGCGATGCTAAACAGCTAACATTCCAATGCCGACCGGCAGCATTAGCAAGTTGTCAGACTGATAAAAAGCTATTTATGTAACACGTCACTAGGGCTGAACGATTTTGGAAAATAATCTAATTGCGATTTTTTTTTTTTTTAACCAATATTGCGATTGCGATTTAATATGCGATTTAAAAAAAAAGTTATTTACCTTCTGTATTAGTCGACAAAGACAAGCAATAAATCATTGTACAGTAGGGATGGGAATCTTTAGATGGCTCATGATCCGATCTACTTTTTTTCTTATTAATTAATCTTAATAACTCTTAAAATATGTATTTAATTACATGTGTAAAAACACATACTTTAAAAAATAGATATGAAAAAAACATTTAATTAAACCAATTACATGTTAAGAATTTTAAATAGGCTATATAAATAGCTTCAAAATATAAAAGCTAGTAAATAAAGAGAAACAAAAAAAACATTACAAGCAATAAACAAAGAGTGGTCTCAGTATTTAAAAGTAGGCTGTCTGAATGTTTTTCATTCAAGAGCTGGAGTGATTTCCCCTCAGTTTAGATACGATAAGCTGCATTCACACTAATGCATATATCTCTTTTGAAATTGTAAATGTGGTTTGTCCTGTTGGTTTAAGATATAACTGACCGTGTTTACATTAATTTCGCGTCATAAAAGCATTTTGACATGCAAGTACATTTACCAATGAGTCGCTCACGGCCGCATGCACGAGCGCTCTTCACAAAGCACGCGTTAGTGTTTTAAAATGAAAGCAGCCTTCCCAGTGATTTTCATGGTTTTAATATAAGCCAACTGCATTCCAAAAGACATAAATAATGCCTCTGTGAAGCATTTGTAAAGAAAATTCCCGCGGGAGAGAACGCGCACTGCAAGTGTAACGTTATAACATCAAGCAAAGCGGCAAAACCTGTTCAATGAAGCCCGCGAATGTCCTTGTAAATCGGTTCAATCCCGAACTTTATGAAATAACGTTACTATGTTTTGGAAGGTTTGAGCGGTGTCATGTGTGTGAGTGAGGAAGAGGGAGAGCGAGAAAATAGAAGCAAGCAGATTCAGAACACGGTTCGTTTCTAAAGCACGCGCAGCGTCATCACGCATCTGTGTTTAAAAACTAAGCTCATACTCGATTCTGAAATTCTCTGAATCGATCCAGGATTGTTGAGGAGAGAATAAATAACACAATATCACATACATTAAAAATAAACTGTTCTTTTCTGAACGCCAGACCACGTAGCGTGGCAAGTTGATGCTTTATCTTGCAGACTGCTTTTCTCTCGTGTGTCACGTGACCAGTGTAATCGCAGCTCTTGCGATTACAAAATCGCGTTTCATCATATCGCGATTTTATCGCAAATGCAATTAATCGTTCAGCCCTACACGTCACGTGACTCACGCCATATAAGAGTATAAATAAATGTTTAACGTTACCTGCTCAACAAAAAGTCAGCAGTGTCAGCATCGGTATTCAGTCCCAGATCTCGCTGAAGCTTCCTCCATCGGTCAATGGTGGACCCTATATTTATTCTCCTCAAATTTCGGCATTCTTCACATTTTCTTGTAGGGGCATTTCGGTTTTTATCCATTGCTGATATGCTACTTCGCTAGCTACCATATGCGGTCAGCTGCTAACGCGCGCGATTCTCATGACGCAGAAGGGGGGCGCGGTCGGGCGTGGTCGGGTGCGGTGGAGCGGAGACGCGAGCGCCAGGCGGAGTTTCAAGTGTAGCTGGTGATTGGATGAGAGCATTTGTGACGTGTACCCGGAGAAACTCAAGACTACAATGGAGGCGTTTCAGGAGATCAGAAACACTGACACTGATATAGAGAAGAACTGGAGCTTCTTCATCCTCAAACAGCAATACACACACTGAACTCAGATGAAGTGAATAATGCCTCGTATTTTGCAGCTTGAAAATCCCAACTTTCCCCCCCCCCCGCCCTTGCGTCCTAGAAACTAATGAGCAACTCACTCTTAACCACCCAGATCAACCAAACCAGTAGAAGCTGCTCAGCAATGTTTTGTAAACCACTGCGAACATCTTGGCAAATGCATAGAAATTATTTTTAACAACACACTAGCGGCGTCTTTAGCTCAGAGACTTGTTCTTCAGAAGTTCTAGTGTCATTATGTAACTTCACTTAGTGATGTGCTGACAGTACGTACATGTGCCTTTAGCTGTATTGACACGGTGTCTGGTCGTACGTGCCGCTTCGCTCTGTTAGCCGGCGAGAGAGTGCAGATGTGATGAAAAATTCAGAGCTGTTCTGTGGGCTGTGCAAGCTTGAGCAGAGCATACTGTTAAACAGAGCAGAGCAGCAAGATTAATCAGTAAAAGATGCTGATCTCGATTCAAACAATCGCTCTGTCTATTAAACATTTCAAGGATGATCACAGCGACTCGAATCTGTGTTCTGACCCAGAGAGATCAGATGTCATGAAACCACTTCACAAACAGTCTTTTCAATCACATACGATCATTATTTCTGTCTTATCAATCATTCAAATCATCACAGTAAACTCTGATATCCAGGTAGTGATCAAAATAGAATAAATCACCTTTTGAAAGTAACTTGATGCTTCAAATTAAGATTGTATCAGTTGCATTGTTACACCAGTAGGTGGCGACAAGTGACTTAAAAAAAAAGTAAAATTAATGATTCAATGACATTCAAAAATATTGATTTTTGAAGTGATGAAACTAGTGAAGTCTTTATGAGTGAGTCGTTGAATTATTCACTCAACCTGATTAATAAAAAAAAAAAAGAAAAAAGAAAATGAATATTTGTTAAATAGACTCCGCAATTCTCATTTTCCCTGAGGCCAGCATATTTCATATTTCAACGGGGGGAGAGTCAGATATTTAAAACGTTGACTTCCACACTGAGAGCTTGCGGTTGTTTCTCTGGACACAAAGAGCTGAAAAATGTTCAATTCTGTTCATCACTGTCATCATATCCCAGTGGAGTAGGGGCGGGACTAACACCACCCCAACCAATCGCCACATTCTGCTTGTGCAACAGACGACAACAAGCACAACACTGGAACCAAAGCATTTAAAACAAGAGCCAAAGCAAACACTTCACACATTGTATCGACATTTTCATATTAAGAAACAACTCTGAAATCCGAGACTAGTAACACTTCCGCTGATATTGTGTCTCCGAGGCTGAAAGATGGACTGTCTCATTTCTTCATGGTGATTTCTGAATCGGACAGGAGTATGTGAAGACTCTGCTTAGTGCCACGCCACTTTTTGACATTCCAAACTTGTCTGAGCTGTCGTGTTCAGGCGCCTCCATCTGCGGGCCGGCTGCTCGAAACTAGCAGCGCCGCATTTGCATTTTAATTTGCATTCAATCACGGCTGTGAGTGTGTGTGTTTATGTGCGTCTTTGCATTTTATGGGGTCTTCTGAAAATTGCCTGGTGTTTTTCTGTTTTCCTCCTTTTTATTACAGAAGCTCTACGAACCTTAAATTTCAATCTGTCCATTCAGGGTGAATGTAGATGAGACCCTACTATCTTTTGTCTGTATTTTTCTTTCTCTTTCCATACACAGATTTCATTAGCAATGACATCTTGGACAGCAGTTCAGCAGAATTTATTATTTGATTTTTAACACCCACTCACACTAACAAATGTAACATATTTTCCTTGATTACTAACACACAAAATATGATTCTGTTGGCCTGGAATCTAAAACCTTTTACTCAAAACAGACGCAGTGTATATGAAGCACACATTTAGATTTGTATACATTTATTTATATACGTGCATAAATTTAGTAATAATTTGAATTGGCATTTTTTTTTTTTTTTTTTTAGTAATCTAGTTAAGAAAACCAAACCATAGTCAGAAGTTATTTTTGAGCTGTAATGATTTTTAAATGAGAACTCATACCCCTTACCAATCAGGCCAGTCTGTTTTAACGGGGCCAGAAGAGAAGTTGATCTCTTTAATATACTGAAAGAAAGGAGCTCACAACTTATTTGAACACTTCTTGAGAAAATCGTATCTTTTTTAACTAAAATACAAATTTTTCTACTTCGTTTACTCGCTACATAATTTTTTGTCCAAGACGAGAGTAATACATCATTCTAAACTGTAAAGGACTTTTATTTGTGTACACTCACGATAACAACAAAAATGTGCTTTTATAAACTAAAGATAAACTTTTATAAACTAAAGAACAGGATGAGCTTTCTTCCGTCTCAGTCTCTGTGACATTGAACCATAACTCATAAGCCATTTTCCTCTCAGACATGAGAAACATACCTTGAAATGTACTTTTAAATGAACCAATTCAAACAGAAAGCAAATACTCTCTGCTTGTTTAATCCGTATGTAAGATGGGTTTCTATCTATAGGCGTGTTCACTATACTGCGAGATCTGTGCAGCCGACACTGACTCAGAAAACACTACACAGCAAATTCTGGTTTTTGGAATAAACTCCCTGTTAGTTAAAATCAACTCAATCTGAGTGTACATGTGAGACCATCAATTAGACTCCAGCGCAGAGTTAAAATAACTCTTGGTTAAAATGGAGTTAAAATACTAATCCTACAGAGAATAAATGTAACTCTAAAATTAATTATATGAACTCATTACCAGTGTTACCAGTTTAGTTTAACACTTCTTAGAGTTAACATTTATTTAACACAATATAATGTTTTGTGTGGAAATTACTACACTGGACACCATACTCTTGATTTACTGCCTTTATTTGAGCAAATCCATTTGGTTCAGACTTGAGGAGGAGTAACCTTCAACCGCTTGCGGCTGGACAGTCGTCTGAAGATCACAAACACAACAGCATGAGGCATAATATAATCTAGCACCATTCATTGAGAATGCAAAAATATAAGCTGAAAATCACGCACATCGTGGGTCACCACTAATATAGCCTAACGTTACAGTTACAATTCAATTGCCTGTAATGCATTGATGCGTCAATTTCACGGCAAAACACTCATTTTCAGAAACACGGTGAATGGAAAGACGGTTAGCTAATGTTAACTCGTTTACATCGACAAAAAACCCACGCAAATAGCCATTTCAAAATTTGAAACAAGTAATTTAAACATGCTTTCAACAGTTTGTCATGGTCGTTGACGTTAATTAGTAAACAAACTAGCCTGTAACGTTACAGCTACACGATGACCAAACGTTTTTGTCAGAAAATATATTTTTTAAATAGTTTTATATAAGTTACACTTTTATCTACCTCACGACGAAGCGTAAGTCCATTATTCCTTTGTGCAGCGGCAGGGTCGTGTGGTGGCGCACTTCTCAAAAATAACTCCAGGTGTAGTGTTAAAACACGCTCCTGAACACCAATGAATGAACTCCAAAATACAACACAGCCGGGGAGTATCCAATAACACAAACCGTAGTCAGAGTTAAAAAAATAACTCCAAAAAATTAACTCTTTCACACTTTTTTGCCTAACTCATGATTTTTCAACTCCTGAAATTTGCTGTGTAGTTTATTAAATAATTCAAATCTCTCCTTGCTATTTTTCCCAACACATTCTTGATCGTTACTTTTGCCAGTGATTTGCTGCAAGCTTCGGGTGCATTTGAGCACGGAATAGGCATAAATATTTAGCCCCACGCATATTTAAGTAGTAGTCAACTAAGGCCTTTAACAAAAGACTAGAGAAATCTTTAGTTGGGATTAGCGCTAATATTCCCTCTTTCCAGTCTGTAGTATCACATGTACTGCGTGTAATCCTGACTCTATTCTCTTTATTCCGCTCATAAGGCTGTAGTCGTGGAATAAGGAGAGCGCTGGGCTTCAGACTCGCTGGATGATTGGCAGAGGAGAAATGGAGAGAGAGACTCTCTCCCTGAGCTGTGATTAAAGTCCCTGAGATCTGTCCATTAGTGCACGGGCTTCTTCAGAGAATGTGTGGGCTGCTGGATATTGGGGTGCCACAGGAACCAGGGTTAAGACCTTTTCCTTTTCACTTTATGTGATGCCTGTCACATTTTTCATTTCAGCCTCCTAAATGGTCTCGACTTCCTCTTTCCCTCCAACCTGAGATTTTAAATGTGAGCAATCTTTCCATTCCTCCACACTAAATAAGAAGGAATTGACCCTCACTGTGGCTAAATTACTCATCAAAAGCACAATCTTTTAACAGCGCTGAGTGTTGAATGGGTCTGTTAGATCATATTTCCCATGCCATCGTTGATTAACGTTTCCTTTGAGGTAAACAAGTTTGGCAGATCATTTCCTCACCACTAGAAAATACGTTTGTTGGGAAACCATTTATGGTCCATTACTTGTGGAAAGCTCCTTCGTTAGGTCTAGTGATGAACCGCATGTTCTGGACTCGTTCCTCGTGAGCCTCAGGTGCTTTTGATTGGAAGCACTCGCTTCGATGAGCTTGAAATTGATGCGAGGTCTTCCAGTGATGACCTTTTCTTTGTCAAAGGCAACAGTCAATACTACACATCTGGGAAGTCAATGAACTTTGACCTGGTTGAGGCTAAAAATCAAACAAGCATTTTGATTGCAATCTTGGTTAAATGATTAATGGAGATTTATCAACACTAACATGCAAGTGTCCCGAAGGCTGCGGCTGTAATCGCATACTCTTACTTCCAATAAACAGCCTACTTTGTGTTTTGCGTATGTTCTAAACAGTATGTATGCATGTAGTATGGATGCACATCATCATGTTGTCATTATCGTGACCTATTGGCGTAAGTAGCATCACTTCAACGTAATCTTTATGCCCACTGTTTTATAAATACTGTGAAAATGGACCTGCTACTCTTTTTTTTCCCCCACATATAATATAGCTGGATCAACAGGCCTGTGGAAAGAGGCAATAAGTACCGTTTGGTTCAATCCTGAAGGAATCCATTCTGCACATGATTTGCATAATTACCCCCCCACCCACCCTTTCAAACAAAGATTTTGTGAATTAATAATATGCTTCACAGATAAGAAAATAAGCAATCATGGAATAAATGAATCGAGACCATGTGAGACGGGTGAGCGATGAGATCTGACAGTTGTACAAATGATAATTAAAAGCCTGACTTAGACGGGCATCTATCCTGGATTTACATAGTAACTCATAGGCAGAACAAAGCTGTCATTGTCACCAGGTTTGTACTAATGTAGTAAGACAGTGATTTTAAAAGACCAAATTCAACAGTTTATTGATGCAGTTTATTGATCTCTTTAAGTACAAGTGGCAGTACTATATGCCGTATTTTCTGCACTATAAGGCGCACTTTCAATGAATGACCTATTTATTAACATTTTTCAAATGTTTGACTGGGTTTGCATTATGCATCCACTAGATGTGCTAATGGGAATGTAGCGAGTGCGTGGCGCCGGAGTTGAGGCGTTTATTTAGTAAGCGTGAGCGAGCTGGGGCGGACCTATGGGGCGGACACGTAACTTGCATTCGCAGCCTGACTCATGTGAGTATTCCATGTGCAACGGGTCGCTGACAGCAACAGCTGGCTGTTTTAAATGAGACGACCCGGTTACTGTGAACGGGGAGCGCTTTATGAACATTCTGTGAAGCGTGAGCAGCACCGGGGACAGTGTGTCTGTTCGTGTGTCTGTTAAGAGTGAGCGCTCGTGAGCGGGCATGTGACTTAAGCCTGTTTTATGCTTCTGCGTCGAATCGACGGCGTACCCCCGCAGACCCCAATCCGTAAACGCGAACCCCTCTGCGACCCCTCCGCCGTAGCTCGACGTGCACCTCCAAAAAATTTGTAACTACGCGTCGAGGCGACGCAGACAGCAAGGGCTTTGATTGGTCAGATTATACATAATTTCAGGAGTGTAGCTTTTCCGATTTCCCCCTCCCGCTATTAGCGCTATTTTTAACATTTGCACCCTCGTTCTGATAATTATAATACTCTTATAAAGAAAGTAAATAAAGAATTACTCTAAAAATAAACTGTTTTTTTATTTCATTGTTAATATATATGTCTATATTCTTTTCTTTCTTTTTTGCTCGCAATAAACTTCAATCAATCAATAAATCAACGATTGTTTTGAAACACAGTTTGTTGTTTATTTTCAATACAATGTTCACGGTTACATCATTGATAATACAGTACTAACCAAGTCTGCCACGGGACGCATTATCCTGCATAGCACAGTTCCATGTGGAGACTGAAAAAATCCTTCAAGTCATTCCGAACAGGTATCGTTATGGCAGCTCGGGTGGAACCTTTATTTTACTGTCTATGGGTGGAACGGGCCCTGGACATCCGTGTTGATTCTGTGGTGATAAAGTTTGTGTTGTCTTGTTATTCAATGTCGATTAGCTCCAGCTGGCAGCTGCAAAAACAACGTTCTCTCTCTTTCGCTCGCAGTGCACGGAACCAAAGAGATTCGCGAAACCCCCCTAGCGTTCTGGCGACGAAATGCACCGCGATGCACCACAACCTCACGCAGAAGTATAAAACGGCCACGACGCCGTAGCAGTGACGACGTAGCTACGCCGTGGAGTTGACGCAGAAGCATAATGAGGCCTTTACACACACAACCTGATTTATACGACTTTGAACTGGCCGTGTGACAAAGCGGGCATAGATGGACACGAGCGCGAGCAATTGATCCATATATAGCGCTCCGGATTATAATCTGAAATCTTATAATCTGTATAATCTGCACTGTCGTTTTTTGAGAAAATTAATGGCTTTTAAGTGTGCCTTATAGTGCGGAAAATACGGGTACTACTGTCGCTTTTAGACCAGCACGCGATGTGTTTAATAGCCTATAGACTCATATTACACCAGATTTTCTCTCAAATGTTTGCTTTCACTTTAGACAGCCAATTCTGTTTATGTAAACATTGTGTGTATTTAACAGTATTAGCATAATAAGACTCGAAAGATAACTTAGTCCAGTATTCAGGCGCTGTTTGACCAACCCGATCTCACGACCAAGTCGTACGAATTCGACGAATGATTAAAAAGTGGCTAATTCGTAACAATTCATACGACCTCACTCGTACGAATTAATACGATTTTGCTAAATCGTACATATTTTACGAATTGGCCAATTCGTATGAATTCGTACGAATGACCTACCCCTTACCCCGCCCCTAAACTTAACCATCACGTGGGTTAAGACAAATCGTACGAATTAGTACGAGTGAGGTCGTACGAATTAGTACGAATTAGCCACTTTTTAATCATGCGTCGAATTCGTACGAATTGGTCGCGAGATAGTGTTGGTTTGACAGGCTTCTAGTGCCTGTGAGCGTCGGGGGTATGCCGCGCGCTCAGGAAAGCGCACGTTAGAACAGCGCGTGAATTAATGTTTAACCCGCAAGGCTTATGCAAATAATGAACTTTTGTGAATTGCAGTGTCCCGTACCTATTCCTTAACGTGTGATGTGTAAGCTACGTCGCAGTTGTACAGTTGAGACAGAGGCACCAGAACTGAACTGAAAGAGTGCACTGTAACACGATACTCCAATATTTCTTCAAAAGCAGATCGTGGGGACATTTACTATTCGTGATACCGCACACCCCTAGAATAAACCATTTAACGACTAGTCGACTATCCGTCGACTGTTATGCAAAACTAGTCGACTAGCAAAAATCAGTAGTTGTGAAACCCCTAATATATATATATATATATATATATATATATATATATATATATATATATATATATATATGAAGAGTTCAGATGCAAAAGCCTCTAAGTGCCATTTGAAATTTTCTTCTAAAATTATCATTTTTATCAAGCTTGTATATTTAAGTTCAGTAATTTCACTTAAATGGCAATGAAGATTACCTATTAATTGTTATTTAAGTGAAATTACTGAACTTAAATACACAAGCTTGATAAAAATGGTCATTCTAGAACAAAATTTCAAATGGCATTTAGAGGCTTTTGCATCTGAACTCTTCATATATATATATATATATATATATATATTAGGTAAGGGTTTTAGCAGTTTCTCGTTAAGCGATTTTCCATATAAAACCTTTATGGAGAAATCATGTTGCTTTCATGCTGTGTGTTCACCGGCTCATCTGTGTATAGTTTGTTTTATCAACAAGGTGTGTACTGAAATGTGTTCTTTCGCTCTTTTAGTTCATTAAGACTATGTTTTAATATCGCTATTTTAGTACATTAAAGCACCTCAAGTGTTTTTCAGGTTAAAATGTCCTCCTATTTTCAGATCAGAGCTTATAATCCGGTTCTCAGTGTCTTAGACTTTTCCTGTCATTTGGATTGTTTCTTTTTAAACTATTTTTAATTTCTATAGTTTTAATCTTTGCAAAAGAAAAAAAATACTTTATAAAAGTATCCGTGGCATTTATATATATATTATTTTAAATTAATTTACATGACCTTTCCAGTTCCAGAAATCACACTTTTAAAATGAAGCCAGCTATATCCATGAGGGGTGAATGACATTCTTGATTTTTAGTAGTTTTATCTGATTTTCATGTAATTTGAGGTCGTCTTGAGGTTGTAGACGATATATCTCGCTGTCATCAGTCTGCAATGAACACAAGGGTTCTGTCCTCCATCTTTCCTCAGTTTAACAGGCACAGTCCTGTTATTCTAACGTATCGACTCGCCCGGCCGTATTCTTCCACGAGCGCTGTTGTTCTGCCTATTGATTGATCAGCTGTCGAGAATATGGATTTCTGCGGCTCGTGTTGTGCCGTGTTGATGGATGACCGTTCTCTCTCGACCCCAGACCTCTCTGTCTCTCTCTATCTTTCTCTCTCACACACACCTTTTGACTTGCTTTCATTCATCAATTGGATGGAGATCAATGTCTGTAGTAATTATGGGAGGACAGTTGGAGGAAGAGAGCCAGACTGAGATGTGATATGATATGATATGAGGGGTTGGATGGATTTGATTTTGAAAGAGTTTGGTCAACTTTCTTTTCTTTTCTTTTTCTATTTCAAACACATTTTTCGTGTCTATCACAAGTTTTATTTTATTTTATTATATTTTTTAAATTTTAATTAATTCCTGTGACTTAAAGCTGAAATAACTCTGGTATCTTTACAGAATAAGAAGTTAAAAAGTAATGTAAAAGAATTTTGATGAATTTATTGAATAAAAGTATTAATTTATTTTCTAGCAGTTAAAAATACTTTTTCAAATACTTTTGATCAAATAAATGCTTGGTGAGCAAAAGACACTTCTTTAAATTAAAAAAGCATTAAATATAAAGTTAGTGTTCAAACTTTTGAACACTAACTTTATCCAAATAAGGCTGTTATGTGATTTATATTTCTTTATGTTATTCTGCCCTCAAACTGCAGGGACATGCCAGGGATATTTTTCCATTGATGTGTTCATATTGTTGACAACATGTTTGGTTTTTGCTCCAATCTTTTATGACAAGCAGTTATATCTGTGTATGTGTATGTCAGCGGGGACAATAATGTGTGTGTGTGTGTGTCATCGCATTCATCATCGGTTTGATGACATCAAGCGTTCCGGACACTAGCGCACTGTAAACACCATGGATGAGTGTGTGAATGTATGTCAGAGAGAGAGAGAGAGAGAGAGAGAAAGGGAGAGGGAAAGTTCAGTCAACGGCGGGCTCGGTGTGTGTTCTGGAGGAGGTGGAGGAGATCCGAGGGCAGGGAAGTGTGTGGTTTGAGCATGAGTGAAAGAGACGGGTGGGAGTGAACGTTCCTCCTCCTGTCAGGGAGCTGATGTGCTAATGTGCTGAAAATCACACACTAATAAGATCTAAACTGGATTCCTAAATTGAAAGAGGGAGAGAGAGAGAGAGAGAGAAAAAGTCTCTTCCTCTCTCTCTTCCACTTACGTAACCACTCTTCCACTTTTTTGACTCTGTTGCTTATTAACAAGGACAGAGAGAGAGAGAGCTGTTCTCTTACACTGGCCTCCTTTAATACACTGTTTCTGTTAATGCACCAAGAAGATCCTTCTTGTTTAAAGAACTGTATCAAATGCTTTCAATAGCAATTAAAATGTTTCATTAATAATAATGATATTCATGTTTGTCAGATGTAAATCTGCATGTAAAGGTTTCTGTTCTTATGTTCAGCATTTTAAACTAGTTCTAAAGTCCTTAATGTTTGTGAAAGTCTATTCTGCTCATCAAAGCTGCTTTTATTTAATCATAAATGCAGTAAAACAGTAAAATATTACTCCAGTGTAAATCATCTGTTTTCTATGTGAATATATTGTACAGTTTAATTTATTCCTGTGATCAAAGCTGAATTAGTAATCATTACTCCAGTCTTGTCACATGATCCTTCACAAATCACTCTAATATGAGGATCTGATGGTCAAGAACAAGACACAATGTTGTTTTGAACATTGATCTCTTATTGTTTGATCTTTATCAATAGCCTTGAATCAGATTTGACTTGTTCCCCCATAACCTCGGTTACGCCGTCTCAGGTAAAGCGTTCTACTGAAACTCCACTGAATTAAACCCTCCTGACAATTAAAGGGACCCGACTCACACGGGTCGAAACACACCGGGAGAGAGCGTCCGGTTCTCTGCATAAGTAGCAGTTCTAGTCTGAATTTACTCAACTTGGCCAGAGGTAATGGACAGACCAACAACGATACGGCTTCAATTATTGAAGTGTGTATGAAACACTTTGTGTCTCGCTCAAAGCAGAGCTGCAGTTTACATGGAGAATTGAGACACAGCAATCAGCAGCAAGGTTAAGTGGGACAGGAGCTCGAGAAACAAGGGTGTGTGTGTGTGTGTGTGTGTGACAGGAGCTTGGAAAACAAAGCTGTGTGTTTGTGGCAGGAGCTCAAGAAACAAAGGTGTGTGTGTGTGTGTGTGTGTGTATGTGTGGGGGGGGGGGCAGGAGCTTGAGAAACAAAGGTGTATGTGTGTGTGTGGGACAGGAGCTTGAGAAACAAAGGTGTTTGGGTACCTGCTTAAAGGTGTTTGGGTACCTACAAATTTGTACCCAGAAGTGACCAAAACCTGACAAATTTCCGAAACCTCCCTTTATGGACGTCCTCATTTGTAAATCTTACAAGCTTTTTAACAGCAGCAACTTTAGTATACGCTATTGGAGCTGGAATTAACGCTACTGCTGGCATCAGACTTTCCAAAACCTCCCTTTATGGACCTCTTCATTCGTAAATCTAGTATGAAAATATATTAATTCGAATGTTTTTTTGAAAATGTAAAAATGCAGAAAGTTGTGTGATAGTTCAATTTAGTGTGTGATGGGTTGGATTAATGGACGGATTACTGTGTGTGTGATGTGTAGGTTTTTGTTTTACAGTATAAAAACAATTTATTCTTCTATGGAATCATGTCCCCATTTAGATAGCTAAGAACTTGTGTGTGTGTGTGTGTGTGTGTGTGTAATCAAATGCCTAACAACCACCCAAAACAAAGCAGCCAACCTGTCAAAATTTCATTAGAAGTTGTAAAATTGGATTTGTTCAATATCTGAATGCATTTTCCGCACAAACGTCTGATTTGTCCTGTAGAATGGTTCTGTCACTCTGATTCTGCGTTAATCCGAGCTGTCTGTCATGTCTTTGGCTTCTAATCATGTTGACTCGGCTCACTCCTCATATGTGTGTGTTATGTAAGACGGCTCTCCGGGAGTCACATGACCCTGCCCTTATATCAGCGACGGCTGTCTTCATTTCTGACGTGTTTCAAAATGAGGAAACATGTATGTGTGATGAACCTAGGCCAGTGTAGACGTGCTGAGCAATGAAGAAAACTATGAGTGGATTTAATACACTTTTCCTCCTCCTCCATGTCAGAACTCCCGCATTTAACGTTACTTGCTTAATTCTGAATCATCTTTACAGGACATGAGGCAAAGCAGCTTTCAAAGCTGAATATGTCAGTCTCAAGTAATTCCATGGCCGTTTAATGATCCACGTCTCCGTCAGCACATCGCAGCTGAACTCACACTCGCGTCTCCATCAGCACATCACGACTGAACACACACTCGCGTCTCCGTCAGCACATCGCGCACCAAGCCACGTCTAGGAAAACTCCAGGTATTGCACACCAGACACGCACTTTCTCATCAGTGTATGGGCAGCAATATTGTTATGTTTAATGACATGAAATGAAGATAATGTCTGTTTGAATGTTATTATTGTACTGTACTATTAAATGCAATCGTTGCTGAGTCTGCAGTCTGAAAACTTTACCTCAGATCATCCGTTCCCTGAATGAATTGAGAATCTCAGCTGAAAAATCCAAATAAAATCAGCAATTGTAATTCAATCAGCTGATTTCTGTAAAGGAATGCAAAACTAAATGTATATTGCAGCATAGGGCAAAGTCAGGATATATTAGCAACGATTTGAGACAAAAATAATTTAAATTTGAAATAAAACTATGTAAATGGCGCTCTGTGGAGCAGCAGGATTTTGAACATTGTCCTGAGCTGTTGCTGGGCGGCGTGGACAGACGCCGAATGTCGTCGCCGGTGTCTGTACACTCATAGAGAATAATGAGTTCGAATTTTAAAGATGTGGCACGGAGCTTCTCGTCTGCTTCACTGTTGCTTACGCGACGGTCCGAACGTAATAGAGCGGGAGCCGGTCTTTACACAGGGTTCAGCCATAGCTATGTTGTTTCTAGCAAAACGTTAGGCTAGTGGTGCGTCTATGCATAGCCACAAAAATAAAAGAAAATCGATATTGTGTTTCTGAAAATCACTACAGTATTGCAAAATAAATATTGCGATACTCAAGTGTATCGTTTTTTTTTCTTACACCCTAATCGCGACTGAACACACACTCCCGTCTCCATCAGCACATCACGACTGAACACACACTCGCGTCACATCTTCACAGACTCGTTATGAGCAATAATACAAATTTTATCGGCTTTAATATCGGCCAATGTTTTTTACCTGGCTGATAATGATATCATCAGTCATGGACATATATCAGCCGATACCGATATGGTGGCCGATGTATCCCGATGCATCCCTACCATTTAAAAAAAAAATATGAGTGATTAATATTTTTTAATCGGTTGAGTGAATGATTCAATGACAATTTTATTACTGGATGAATAAGTGTTTTTAACAGGTTTCATGAATGAATAGGTATGTTTGATGTAAAGCGGCACTGAAGAGTGTGTGTATGCTGAGAGCTGGCTGCGTTTGAATTGCTCTTGCAGTCTTTTTTTTCATACATGGATCGTTCTGAGTAGTGCCGCTTCACATCAAACACACCCAGTGATTCAAAGACAAACACATTTAAGTCGCATGTTGCCACCTACTGGTGTAACAATGAAATTGATGCAATTACTTGAAGCGTCAAGTTTGTTTCATAATGTGATTTACTTTATTTTTATCACTATCCTAAACATCAGTGTTTATATACAAACCCAATTCCATAAAAGTTGGGACACTGTACAAATTGTGAATAAAAACAGAATGCAATGATGTGGAAGTTTCAAATTTCAATATTATATTTAGAATACAACATAGATGACATATCAAATGTTTAAACTGAGAAAATGCATAATTTTAAGGGAAAAATAAGTTGATTTTAAATTTCATGGCATCAACACATCTCAAAAAAGTTGGGACAAGGCCATTTTTACCACTGTGTGGCATCCCCTCTTCTTTTAATAACAGTCTGCAAACGTCTGGGGACTGAGGAGACAAGTTGCTCAAGTTTAGGAATAGGAATGTTGTCCCATTCTTGTCTAATAAAGGCTTCTAGCTGCTCAACTGTCTTAGGTCTTCTTTGTTGCATCTTCCTCTTTATGATGCGCCAAATGTTTTCTATGGGTGAAAGATCTGGACTGCAGGCTGGCCATTTCAGTACCCGGATCCTTCTTCTACGCAGCCATGATGTTATAATTGATGCAGTATGTGGTTTGGCATTGTCTTGTTGGAAAATACAAGGTCTTCCCTGAAAGAGACGATGTCTGGATGGGAGCATACAGTATGTTGTTCTAGAACTTGGATATAACTTTCAGCATTGATGGTGCCTTTCCAGATGTGTAAGCTGCCCATGCCACACACACTCATGCAACCCCATACCATCAGAGATGCAGGCTTCTGAACTGAGCGCTGATAACAACTTGGGTTGTCCTTGTCCTCTTTAGTCCGGATGACATGGCGTCCCAGTTTTCCAAAAAGAACTTCAATTTTGATTCGTCTGACCACAGAACAGTTTTCCACTTTGCTAGAGTCCACTTTAAATGAGCCTTGGCCCAGAGAAAACGCCTGCGCTTCGGGTTCCCATTTAGATATGGCTTCTTTTTTGACCTATAGAGCTTTAGCCGGCAACGGTGAATGGCACGGTGGATTGTGTTCACTGACAATGTTTTCTGGAAGTATTCTTGAGCCCATGTTGCGATTTCCATTACAGTAGCATTCCTGTGTGTGATGCAGTGCCGTCTAAGGGCCCGAAGATCACGGGCATTCAGTATGGTTTTCCGGGCTTGACCCTTATGCACAGAGATTGTTCCAGATTCTCTGAATCTTTGGATGATATTATGCACTGTTGATGATGATAACTTCAAACTCTTTGCAATTTTTCTCTGAGAAACTCCTTTCTGATATTGCTCCGCTATTTTTTGCCTCAGCATTGGGGGAATTGGTGCTCCTCTGCCTATCTTGACTTCTGAGAGACACTGCCACTCTGAGAGGCTCTTTTTATACCCAATCATGTTGCCAATTGACCTAATAAGTTGCAAATTGGTCCTCCAGCTGTTCCTTATATGTACATTTAACTTTTCTGGCCTCTTATTGCTACCTGTCCCAACATTTTTGGAATTTGTAGCTCTCATGAAATCCAAAAGGAGACAATATTTGGCATGGCAATTCAAAATGTCTCACTTTCAACATTTGATATGTCATCTATGTTGTATTCTAAATATAATATTGAAATTTGAAACTTCCACATCATTGCATTCTGTTTTTATTCACAATTTGTACAGTGTCCCAACTTTTATGGACTAAACTTGTGATGATCTGTGATAATTTGAATGATTGTAAGACAGAAATAATTATACTGTGTGTTTGAGTCAAGATTGCAGTCTTTTGGCGATTAATGGTGCCGGTCTAATTTGCACCAGACTCTCTCAATCTCACTGACCTAACACAGAAAATCTCTTGCATCTGAATGGCAAATCTCATCCGAATGGCTGACGTGGTTCGTCTCAATCCTCTTAATGAATGCAACTTCTCATTTGTGTGTGTGCCTCTGAGTCTGGCGCTGGCAAGATAGTGTAAGAGCCAAGCAATCAGGTTTTGCAAAGGATGTCGTGTGGCATCGGCTCGGAGGGGGTCTTGTTTGTAAAAGCGTGCCGTTCACCACCGTGACCCATTTCCAAACAACGCCAAGCTGATCAGAAAGAAGAGCGAGAATGACTGAGAAGTGCTGGTGAATACGCCTCCCCTGTGCCGAAATCCAGGCACACAGTTGTTATTAGGATTCAGCGGCTGGTGTGTGTGTGTGTGTGTGTGAGAGAGCATTTTCATACAAGCCTAGAGAAAAGCAAGCGCTCTTTACACCCCAATGGCGGAGCTGAAAGTTTAATGAGGTCATAAAGGTCTGTATGGGGCTTCAACTTAATGCGCTTTGCCATTCGGTTGGCTTTAACGCTACAAGCGAGTGTTTGCATGAACCAAGCCTTTGTGTGTGCCTATTAGAGGGATAATGTTTGGCCGATGAGTGTCCCGCAGGTCTCTGGACTCTGACTGGTCCGTTCTGTGCTTTATGTATATATGCAGATAAGCTTCATGGAAGAGAGTTTAACAACATGTGGCTAATCCCCTCTATTGAATTCTTTCACTGGGATTTACGTGTGTGTGTGTGTGTGTGTTGGGTTTGACAAGGGAGATCAGTGCACATCCTTCAGTCAGTCTTAGACGTCTTCTTTGTTTGTAGGTAAATTGTTTGTTTTTTTTGCTCCCAGGTTCTGCTAATATCTAGAGGGAAGCATAGTGCTTAATGTAATGAAGGTTATTTGGTTTGAGTACATTTGCTTAAAAAGTGACAGAATTTTTGCTTAAAAAGTGACAGACGTCAGAACGTTATTTCTCATTTTGTCTCAAATGTTTAGAATAGTTCATGCATAAATGAAAAATGTCATTCCAAACCTGTATGATTTTTCTTTCATCTGTTGAATATAAAATGAAATGTTTAGCAGAATGTCCCAGCAGCTCTTCTTTAGATAGTGAGTGTGAATTGGGAATAAGACTGTCGAGAAGGATTCTCCTTCAACAACCACTTAAAGTCCCCCTGTGGTGAAGATCAAGCTTTTAATGTTGTTATGTGCGTATGTGGTGTTTTTAATACGCTTTAACGCACACCATGTTCATAAGTCGACATAATTGCTGAGTATTTCCTCCTTAAAACTGCAGTGAAAAACATGGTGTGAAATCGCTGGTGTTTCTGAAGTCACAAACGTCCTTTTAACCAATCAGATCAACGTGTGATCGTCAACCAGTGGATCTCGTGAGTGAGTGAGTGGAGGCGGGGCTCATTTACATATTCAGGCAAGGGTGTCGAGTTAAGATATTTCAAGGCATGAAGAAATATTTTTCAAGGTAAAAACGCTTAAATATATCATTTTGATGATTTAAAAGATGAGTTTTAGGGGATAAAATGATCGACTACAGCGGACTTTAAAAGAACCAAAGCTATCGCTATACTCCATGACTTGGAATGCACTTCTTGAGTTTATGACACTTATGCTGCATTTGCGTTTTTTTAAAGGTTAACAGTTACATTCTATGTTACTTTAAATTGCATGGAATAGAGTGACTTGTCGTGAGTATTCTTCCGTATCATGACGTACTGAGGGAAGCTTGCGATTGTTGGAAAATAAAAAATGTAGGCGGGACTTAGTGCTGGGTGGTTTGACCAAAAATTGATGTCACATTTTTTTCAGAATTAAAGGAGTAGTTCGCTTTTAAAATAAAACTTTTGCTGATAATTTACTCACAAATCTTTTTCCGAGTCAAATGGCTCGGAAAAAGATTTGTTCATTTTGATGAACAAGTTCGAATAGGAGGGTCACAAACGCACATCACAGAACAGAGCAGAGCAAGGTGAGCATTTAAGCTTATAAAACTTAAACTTTGTTATTTATTTTTTAAATGACCGATCGTTTCGCTTGTGAGTAAATTATCAGTAAAAGTTTTTTTAAAAAGTGAACTACTCCTTTAAGCCAATTTTCCGGTTTATGACGTTTTTTTTTTTCCATGCATAATCAGGTGTTCAAAGCATTTTCTACTGGTTGAAAGAAGAATTACTGTAATAAATTGACTTAGGATGGTCTATTTTATTGTCCTTAGTTAATATTGTAGAATAGAATAGCACCCAGTATAACCTAAAATTTTTATTTCTTAACATTCTAATAACATTCTTATAACCAAGCAAGAACGTTAATACAATGTCTTAAAAACAGGATGTTTTAAATGTTCCTAGAACATTCAGAAATAACAGTTTTATAACTTAATGGGAACGTTATGAAAATGTTCGTCATGAAATTGTTATCTGGGGAAGAGGAGAGCTTCGCGATTGCCCTGAACACGTTTTATTTGCAGGATTCTGCTCTGAAATCTGCTCTGAAAACTCATCTATTTGATGCAGCTTTTAACATGTAATTGACTTGTACTCACTGATCCTAAGTGATCACTGTTTGTTTTATTGTGTTTTATTGTAATTTTTGTACAGCACTTTGGTCGGTTACCAGCCGGTAGTAAATGTGCTCTATAATAAATAAACGGAACTTGAACTTGAACTTGATTCTCTGAGTGAGTCCAGAGAAAATAGACCTATTCTCATAAGAGCAGCGTGTGTCTGAGAGATAATTAAATACATCGGTATGGCGGTATATTAAAAATGAACATCGTAACAAAAATATACACCAGTTTTCGGTATGAACCGGTATAACGGCCAGCACTTGCGGGACTTGGTCCTATTAATCGGTTGTTGATTGGATAGAGGCTGATCTGAATACAAGTTTGCAGTCGAGTGTAAGAAAAGTACAGGTTTAAGTCAAGTCCCCTTTATTTCTATAGTGCTTCACACAGTACAGATTGTTTCAGTGATAAACAGGAAAAGAACAGAATCAATGATGCAAACAGAACTCAATTCTTCTGTTAAGCACCTCTAAAAACGACAATAGTGTCCTTATTCAGATGTAGTCAGTTCAGTGTTGATTCAGTCTGGCTTATGAAACAAATTCTGAAACAGTCGAAGCAGCTTTAAGCGGCTCTAACTGAATTACGCTGGATGATGATACTACTGTTCCCTTTTAAGGGAACTCGAACTGCGTCGAATGCCACTTTGGGGGATTCACGTCCCTCAGCGTAGCGCCTCTGAAGTATGATTGAAGGATGAAACCTGCGGCTCGAACTACAGTTCCCACACGGAACCTGGCAGTGGTTCTCGAAGGGCTTGCCGAGGTCCCCTTCGAACTGCTCGAGTCAGTGGGTACTCGTTCCCCCAAAGTGTCATTTGACACAGTTCGAGTTCCCTCGAAAGGGAACGTCCTCGGGTTACTATACTATAACCCCTGTTCCCTGAGAAGGGGAACGAGAACTGCGTCCCTCCGCCACACCTTCCCTTCCCCTGCCTGGGAGCGCTTGCTTCATAACAGAAGCTGACATCTCATGTGTGCCGGCGACCTTTTAAAGCTTTTGCTTGTATGCAGTCACACATTACGGCATGACGCAACACCAATCAGAGATAGGCTTAGTTTCATTCATACTTCAGAGGCGCTACGGTGAGGGGCGTTCCCCCAAAGTGTCATTCGACTTGGTCAGTGGCGCAAAAAGTGGGTATGCGCTATATGCGGCGCATAGGGGCGCAGCACAATGGGGGGCACCAAAGCGATGGTAAAAAAAAAATAAATAAAATTGTTGCTGCATACCCCTCTGAAACTGGGTAGTTGCGCCCCTGGACTTGGTTCTCGTTCCCTTTCTCAGGGAAGAAGGGTTATAGTCGTAACCCAAGGACGTTTTCTGTTCTTATCCAATAAATACAGTTAATGAACAAACATATGGACGAATCCTATGAATAACAATTTGATCAACAACATGCATTTAGAAAACACTTTTAAAAAGGTCCCATTTCAGATGTTCCACAAGTCAAATGGGTTTGGAATGACGACGGTGAGTAAATGATATTTTTGGGTGAAGGATTCCTTCCACTGCTTGTTTTTGCTGTTTCTCGTCTCTGAATGACCTCGTGTGTCTCTGAGTCCCTGCGAGCGACTGCTGTGTGTAGTCTGACCTCGTCTGTGGCTCTGCCTCGGTTCATCTCCTCAAGGTCGAGTCAGTAGGGGGTCCGTGTCAGCAGAAATCAAATGGCATCTTGTCCCCTAAACGTGGAGAGACCGAGCAACAGCTGTTCTGGGGGGAAAAAAAATCACTCAAACCAACCGAGGTGAAGTCAGAACACTGAAATTTATGTCTTTGTTTACCACAGAAAACCTTGGCACCGTAAAATACTCTCCTGCAGGACATTTGACTTGTCAGGCTAGAGATGCTCTGAGTCACGCTGTATCTGTGATTAAACACTGGATGATATGAAACTGTATCTATGATTAACGCTGTATGATATAATATTGTATCTATGATATGATACAGTATCTATGATGAACGCTACATGATTTGATACTCTATCCACGATACACTCTGTATGATGATATTGTATACAGAACACGCTGTATGATATGATACTGTATCTACAAAACACACTGCATGATATGATATACTGTATTTACGATGAACACTGTATGATATGAGACCGTATCTACGATAAATGCTGTATGAGATTGATACTGTATGTGTATGATATACTGTATCTATGATACGTGCTGTATGATATGATACTGTATCTATGATAAACGCTGTATGATGCAAGCGCTCCTCTGACTTGTAATGAAGAGATGGTGAGGTGTTGTGATGTCGTGTCTGTGCTTGTGTGAGGACTGATGGCTACGTCAATGCATGAGCAAAGTAATTGGCTCATTGATTCCGGCAAATAATTGATTCCGGCTTAAACTCACTGCATTAGTTGACATGTTGAACTGTACAAACAAACCAGTTCACAAAACCATAGTGTTCAAAATTCATCGCAAATGTATCTGCACATTATGCTGGGAAGAGTGAGGATATTTTAGCATCAGAAAAGACGTGACCCTTTATATCTTGTCGTTTTGTGCCGATTTAGACAGTTTTAGTCGTAGTAAAAGCATAATGTGTGCTGTCCAAGGTCCTGAAACAACAATGTACACACCAGTGCCACCAAAACTGTTATCTGTGTAAACCTGGGGCCTCATGTATAAAACTTTGCGTAGATTTCATCCTTAAAGTGTGCGTACGCACATAAGGCAGAATTTGCGTACGCACAAAAGTTTTCAGATTTATAAAACCGTTTATACGCCAGAACCTGCGCAGAATTCACTTTATAAATCCCAGTCAGCGGGAGATTGTGAGTACGTGCGTCTCCTCCCCGAAATAACCATATATGGAGATTACAACGCCTAGTTTAAATATGCATATCCTCATCTGCATATCATTTGCATATGATTATTCATCCACGTGATACTAAGTTTAACGGTACAAGACGTTAGGAAAATATGAAATGCGGATGTGCTGTCACATTATTACAAACATTTTTTTTTTTTAGTAGCCTATATCCTTGCCTTGTTTTTGAATGAATAAATCAAATAGTGTTATACATTTCAGAGAAAGTTTTTCTCAATCTTTTCCACTGGCCAAATAGTATTTTTAATTGATTTATATTTTAATGGAAAGAGATAGACATGGTTGTGCATTATTTGCACGAAACAGTTTTCTCAGACAATCTCTAGTTAAAACATTAAAACACAGCATGCCAGAAGAAAAGTGTTCAAAAGCAATGCATCCACAACAAATAGGTATATTTCTATTTATTGAATATATATATATATATATATATATATACATACTGTATATATTGTAACTTCTCAGTAATGATTGCATGTAGTTTAAGAGTTTAACTCCATTAATGAGAATGGCATATTTAATCTAAATGTTTATATCAAAAGTAAAACATAGTTTAAACCATTTTCTTATTTATTTAAACTGTTATTGTGAATATGGACTGTATTTATGATTTGGACTCATAATGAAGATTTACGGTTTTACTCCATCTGCCGTTAGATTATAGGCTATATGTGCGTCAGTTAGTTTCACCAAACGGCCCAATGCACGTGCTGGCTAGAAGGGATGGATGTTTGCTTCAAGTGATGATAGGTTTGTGAAATTATATTTGTATTATCTTTCTGTAGATGTATAATTTTCTTTAGATTCTCTGTCTAATAGTAAGCAAAAATACATTTGACTCCAGCTCACCGTCGGTGTCGCCAAAACCCATAATCTTCTAAAAGAGTGCGTACGCACGGTCAAGAGCATCCTTACGGTGCGCACTTATTTACGCCAAGTTTATTTTTTATAAATCCCGATGTGCGCGTGGAAAAATGCGTACGCATATTTCTATCCCCATTTTGTGCTATGCAACGTTTATACATGAGGCCCCTGGTCCTGAAACTGTTATCAGTGTAAACGCTGTCCGTAGTCCTTTTAGGTCCTGTTTATACGAGAACGCTCGCGTGTGAAAACGTAAAATACACGTAAAATACAAAAAAGTGAAACCAACCCCCAGAGTGGAAATCTTAAGATCGCTCCACCGCCACGTTTCCGTGTAAACGGTAAAAACGCAAAAGTCTGCTTGACGGTGAAGGTTGTACGCAGGCGCGCGGACTTGGTGTTGTTGTGTGGCAGTGCTTCACGTTGCCACCTAGCCGCCTGGAGTGCATACTACATTGAATTTCACACTTCATTTCATTATTTCATCAACTGCTATCAAAGTGAACGCTGTCCGTAGTCCTTTAACTGTTGTCAGTGTAAACGCTGTCCGTGATCCTCTAACTGCTATCAAAGTGAATGCTGTCCGTGGTCCTAAAAGAGTTATCAGCGTAAACGCTGTCCGTGGTCCTTTAACTGCTATCAAAGTGAACACTGTCCGTGGTCTGAAGCCGTTTCTCAGGGTAAACGCTGTCTTTGGTGCTGAATTATAGGCCTTGTCCAAGTGCTGATTCAGAGCCCAAGCTCTATTTGTGTCAAGGGCATCTTTTTAAAAATGTTGACCGAGTTTGTTTACACAGTCCTGTACTTGTTCAAATCGCTGAATAACAACATTCACTGGTGCGCTGCTCATTTATATTGAGTTTGTAAGCGGCGGTTCATATTAAGGCTTTGTAATTGTAAAAATGCAGCAGAAATGACAAATGTCAGCATGAATTTGCTTCACAGGCCTCTTGGGCTCTGGTGGTGTAAAACATTTCTTTTCTTTTTGATAATTATTGTTTAAACCAGCACATTGTGCTGCAGACCAGATGAATTCAGTCAATATTCCTGTGGTTCACAAACCGTATGATGACCGGTGCAGTTTGTTCACTGAGTGCAGCGCTGCAGTTCTATCAGTCCTCATTTGAGCTGAATGCGTGTTCATTGTTATTAAACCCGATCAGCTCTATGTGTTCTGACAGTGAGAAAGAAATTGCACAACATATAATGGCAATTTAATGAGTCTTTCTTATATTGTTTGTCTCTTGCTTTTTGTTTTTTCCCTGCAGTTTTGTTGCTGAACACGAAGGAGTCCCAGGCAGAGCTGGGTTGGACCTCATATCCTTCTAATGGGGTAAGCAGATTATTGTAGACTTTGAAGAAACTGTAATAGTTCATTGTAGGGCTGCAGCAACAAATGATCAAATCACATCTGCGCTCTATGAATGGAAAACGTCAGGTTTCACATCATTTTACAGTGAGTTATGCAGTTCAAAACACAAATCTGAAATTAGCAGAATTCTTTCCTGCGGGAAAAGTGCATGAAACGAGGGCTTTTATATGAAGCGCTTCAAACAGATGCAGAAGTGTAATGTTAAACGCCAATGATCAAGTCAGCTTAATTTATAAAGCACTTTTTACAATAGAGTGTTTCAGAGCAGCTTTACAGAGATGACAGGAAATAATGCAACAAAGTTTGTTTCCAGAAGAAAATCTCATCACAGTCCAGCTTAAGTGGGTTCATATTTGTTGTAAAAAAGTTATTAATTTAGCTCATTATATATATGAAGAGTTTGGTTCCAAAACGCTATAAATCCATTTTGATGAATTTGAGTAAAACTGTGTTTTCTTTAGCAAGAAAATGGGAAGATGAAAACCACTATTTTCGGTTTCAAATTTTCACATAGCGTTTGTAGGTTATAATAACAATAAAAAATGAAATCCAGGTTTTGATTTCCAAAGATTTATTATAAAAACAGATCGTTTTTTCCCCCAAAATGCAATAAATCCATTAATTTATTTTTTCTCAAAATGCATTTAATCAAAATAAAATTTTATACACATTGAATTTCTTGTGCATACTATAAATCCATTGCTTTAATATAACAATATTCCGTAACACTTTAAGGGTTCATGTCATGAATTATCATGAATTCATGGATAAATGAATTATGCATTAATTCATATTAATATCATCAGGAACTAACAACGTTTTTTTTAACAGTTCAACGTTTTTCATTCATGACTTCATGGATGAACAAAACCTTAATTAAAACATTAACTAAGATGAGCACATCATCATGAATTATGATTTATTAAGCATGATCTAACATTATGCATATCGCTGTTGTCAACCTTGGGACGTCGCCGCTGAACTTTTTTGACGGCGATCAGCTGTAAACTGGCTTGGTCCTGCTCAGTTTTCGTTGACTTTGAATAAAACAACTGAAAGTTTTCCAAAAGATCCTCTGGGGTCAGTGTGTCAGCGTGACAGAAGTTTGATGCTGTCGTGTGAGAACAAGCAACAGCCGGCATTTCCTCCTCCCGAGTCCTTCTTCCTCACGTAAATGATTCGATTTCGATGTTACGTTTACCCATGCAGGATGCCTTACCCTCCGCAGGTTCACCAATGCTGTCAAAATTATTCATTTTTTTGTTTGTTTGTTGATCGAAAGGACAAAATAGAGAAAACCTAGGAAGCCGGGTTAGTTAAAGCGCTGCCGTTACTGTTTACATTGCGTGGAATGGTGCGTTGTCATTGGTTTAGCGGATATGTGGCATTTTGCAGAAAAGGGAGACTGGCGTTTGTCGCGGTTTGGAAAGAAAGGGAGAAAACATTACATAATAACACGGCGGATATCCCATTTTACGTAAAATTAAACATTGTTTTGTATCTGGTCGGTATTGAAAAGTCAGATTTTTGCAGTAACTCATTTTTTTTTAAAATGGCGTTTATCGCGTTTTGGAACCAAACTCTTCATATATAGCCGCTCTGGAGAATACCGTGATGTCATCGTCCATCTGTAGTTTCTGACCAATAGGCTTTGTCTCTTTCTTTCTCCTTATATTTAATGTACTTCTTTTTTTTTCTCCATCTTTACAAAATATTTCTAGTTTCTTTTCCATGTCTCCATTCCCCAACGGTATAGCTCATGTCTCCTGTATTCCCAGTCTGGACTGCCTTGCTCTCTCTCTCAGATAAACTCATTTGTCATTTCTGTGTCCTGCATCTCGCATCCTTCTTTCTCAATGCTAAAGCTCGTGCTGCAGATTTCATGCATAGTTTGATTCATAGCTGAGATGAACAGTAAGCCTGACAGAGGACGTTTTAGCTCAGGACGACACGCTTCGCCATTCGTAAGGTTTTCTGTGAGGAGAAATGCTGCATGCTGGGGACTCGGTGCAAGCTGTTATTTGTTTAGCTTGTTAATTCTGGACCTGACAGCGATTAAATCCTCTGTCTCCTGCTCCCACCACAGCTGTGTGGACACACACACACACACACACACACACACCTCTGTGGTGTTTCAGTCTCGTATCAGTGGAGAGTCTCAGCCAAACTGCTCAATTCCCTCAGAAACGAAGGATCTTCATTACACTGCAATTAATTGTGAAAACACTGTGAGAGTGTTCGCCTTCAGAGGCTCATTATAATCTCTCCAGCAGACAATGAGCTGTTTGTGCTGCTGATTGAAGATGCTTTACACTTAATATGTTTCGTGTTTGATATACTGTAGCTGATTTGCCACTAATCTTTATACAGATGGATTGAACTGCACGCCTTATACATATCAATACCAACATGTGATGCATGTATTGACATGGACAGTGTTGTACACGTTGTAATATGTAGGCATGGAAGTCTACAGAGATGTGCTAATGTACATCTTTGTGTGCATAGATGCATATCTACTCAAATATTTCACCTTTTTAGGGATTTGATGCAACAAAGAAAACATTTGAAGGTTAAATATGATTGGATTTGATCTGTTTATATAAGTATTACAGTTCAGCCTTTTAATGCTCAGTGAAAATGTGTTTTTTTTCATTTTTCTTAATAATAATAATAATTATTTTTTTTATTTTATTTTATTTTGCAATGATTTAATCCATTCATTGGCATTTCGCCAATGTTAATGGATAAAAGGTACAAAAAATGCAGTGAATATTTCATATCTCTCCAAATATGTCACCTTTTTAGGGATTTGATGCATCAAAGGAAACACTTGAAGATTAATAATTAATATTGATTTGATCTGTTTTTATAAGTGTTACACTTCAGCTAAGAGAAAATGTTTGGGCTTTTCTTTGCATTTATTTTTTTATAATAGAGACCTTGATTCTTCAAGCACAGTGAAAACATTTGTTGTTTTTTGAATTCATTGTAAAGGGTTAGTTCACCCAAAAATGAAAATTCTGTCAGTATTTACTCACCCTCATGTTGTTCCAACCCCGTAAGACCTTCGTTCATCTTCGGAACACAAATTAAGATATTTAAGATATTAAGATCGCTCCTGTATACTAGTCCATAGGCTTCTTGAGGGACTGGCTCTTGCTGTCCCCGAAAAGTCATTAAAGACATCGTCAAAATAGTCCAAGTGACTACAGGGGCTCAATCTTAAGTTTATCAAACGACGAGAACACTTTTGTGCGCAAAAAAACAACAAAAATAACGACTTTATTTCAACTATTCACTTCCTTCTCCATGAGCCTGTAAGTCAGTTAACGTAGTGTGATCGCATAGAGCTACGTCACACGTGGGCTCACTATTGGCCGACGCTGGTCATGTGTGTGTGATGCGTGTGACGTACAATAACAGAAGCTTACGCTAATAAACTAGTAACCTGACTCGCGCAGAGGGAGAAATAAACGAATGGTTGAAATAAAGTCGTTATTTTTGTTGTTTTTTTGCGCACAAAAGTGTTCTCGTCGTTTGATAAACTTAAGATTGAGCCCCTGTGGTCACTTGGACTATTTTAACGATGTCTTTAATGACTTTTCGGGGACAGCAAGAGCCAGTCCCTCAAGAAGCCTATGGACTAGTATACAGGAGTGATCTTAATATCTTAAATATCTTAATTTGTGTTCCGAAGATGAACGAAGGTCTTACGGGGTTGGAACAACATGAGGGTGAGTAAATACTGACAGAATTTTCATTTTTGGGTGAACTAACCCTTTAAACCATTGGCATTTGACCAATGCTAATGGAGAATGAATTGCTATGAGTATCACCTTGGTTTTTGACCAGATCTTGTTTTCCTCATTCCAGTGGGAGGAGATCAGCGGAGTGGATGAGAAATACAAGCCGATCCGCACATATCAGGTGTGTAACGTGATGGAGCCGAGTCAGAACAACTGGCTCCAGACAGGCTGGATCTGGCGGCAGGGCGGCCAGCGGATCTTCATCGAGCTTCAGTTCACGCTTAGAGACTGCAACAGCATCCCAGGGGTTTCCGGAAGCTGCAAGGAGACCTTTAACCTCCTGTACGCCGAGTCGGACTGGGACCTGGGCCGCGTGACCCGAGAGGACCGCTACAGCAAGATCGACACCATCGCTGCGGACGAGAGCTTCACGCAGGGGGATCTGGGAGAGCGCAAGATGAAGCTGAACACGGAGGTCCGTGAGATCGGGCATCTGAACCGGAAAGGCTTCCATCTGGCATTCCAGGACGTGGGCGCGTGCGTGGCGCTGGTTTCCGTGAGAGTGTATTATAAACGATGCTTGTCGACGGTGCAGAACTTGGCCGTTTTCCCGGATACAGTGGCCGAAGCTGCGTTCGCCACTCTGGTGGAGGTCAGAGGCTCGTGTGTGAATAACTCTGAGGTGGACACCGACAGTCCTCCCAGAATGCACTGCAGCGCTGAAGGGGAATGGCTGGTGCCGATCGGGAAATGCAGTTGCAGCGCCGGCTATGAGGAGGGACACAGCAGCTGTGAGGGTAAGACACACTCCGACAGTCGTGATGATGTTTCAGGCTCTACTAGAACAGGTTTTCCTGCTTGAATGTTGATTATTCTCCTCATATACTCCATATATTCTGCATTGTTGTAAGGCTCTGTTTACTTCCTGTCTCTATGAAGCCCCTCCTCCTAAAAGCACACTGTGCACTGATTGGTCGGCTGGAGCGTTGTGTTGTGATTGGTTAAGCGTTTTGAGTGTGTTTGGGAAATGTCCCGCCCCTTTCTATTACCGCTAGTTTAACACACTTCTAATGCTACGTTCACACCGGACGTGAATCGCGCGTCAAATTCGCGCCTGACGCGTCTAGTTTGACGCTTGACCACTTTGTGTTATTTCGCGTGTCAAGAGTGAAACTGGCGCGCGTAAAAACAAAAGTTTGAAGCGAAATTTACGCGCGTCAGAATCGAAATCCGTTGGCGGCCATTGTTTTTATGTCGACCGAGCATTCATCAAGAGAGTTACCGCTCTGTATTTACTCTGGAGAGCAGAACAGCGGCGTGGGGATCATCGTCGCCGTATATTTGTGTCCACCGGACCCTTCGGAGCCGAACCGTTTGGCGAGTTTCACCATTTGCTCGCTCCAGGAGCTGCGCTGGATGACGGCCGCTGTCAGTGGTACTTCCGCCTGTCGCGCCCAGTTTGATGACATATGTTGTCCCGCATCGGAGCGAGGATCACCCTCATCCACCTAATCTAGCTGTTATTTATTTTTGTTTTGATAATAAATAGAGCCAGCCTTCAAAAGTTATTAACCTGTCCTGTGATTTTTTTTTTCTCTCTCTCACGTCCAGACACGAATTTATGCACATATGTTGATTGTCTTTACATCATAATACTATTTTATATAATCTAGCTATGGAATGAATAACATTCAATACAAAATGAACATGTCTCGTATATAGAAATAATGATTTAAGTGATAAAACATTAGCTTTGTTGTGCATAATCCCACTAGTCATATTAACAAAATAATTTATTGAAGCATCCAGACACTTCACCACGTGAGCAAGCAGCTAGGCTCCTGATTGGTTAACGCGGCGCGAATTCACGCCAAAGTTCAGATTTTTCAACTCGGGCGGCAGACGCGAATTCGCGTCAAACGCGTGAATGCACAAATGGCACATTCACGCATAACGCGCTTAACGCGCCAGACGCTCAATTCGCGCGTGGCGTATTCGCGTCTTCCGCGCCGCGCTCCATGGCTCATTCGCGCCGCAGGAATTTTTCACGCGCGTAAAGCGTCTTTGCATTGACTTAACATTGAAATCATTCGCGCCTGACGCCCTATTCGCGTCCGGTGTGAACGTAGCATAACTAATCAACCAGGCCCGATCTTGCACACATCTATGGCATTAGGAATTTTGTATGAGCCTTTTTTTAACATTCTTTTCTTTTTTTGTCATTTTAATAGCTTGACAGTCACATTCATTTTCTTTATATATTTGAAAGAAGTATCAGGATTTTCCTGTGAAGTTCTGCTTGTCCTGTAATAAAGTGGTACGGGTCACACCGGGCGTGGGCCAGTGAACGATGAGTTTTCAGTCTATTCTCGTTCTCTGTCTCTCAGAGGCAGATGATGAGATGGCATGTTGTGACGTGTCACATGATGAAGCTCGCAGCTGTTAGTGTGACGTGGGTCGACGTGTGTCTGTGTGATGCTGGTCGAGACTTCAGGAGGTCAGCTGTGTGTGTGTGTGTTAGTGTGACACGGGTCAAGACTTCAGGAGATCAGAGGAACGTCACGCTCTCTAAACTTCTGTCTGTCACTGATCTGTGTGTGTGTGTGTGTGAGAGAGAGATTTCACAGGACATCTTGAAGGATTGTGTGATGCAGTGTGTGTGTGAGAGTGTCAGTCGCTTCACACGTACAGCGACAGGCTGGTACAACCAGACCCGGCATTGTGTCTTTCTTCCGTTATTAGTCGTCATCGATTCATAAACCACTAAGAGTCATGTGACATCTCGCCACATTTAAAGATTTACTGTGGTTTGTAAACTTGAAGATGCTCTTGTTTTGAGAAGATGTTTTTTCAATGATTGCCACACAAACGTATTTTTCAATGAATGCCACACTAACTTACTGTATAAAACCATTTTTTGATAGGATCCTTTAAATATATTATAATATTTTAAAATAACATGAATATAATATTTTTTATATTTTAAAAATAACATTATAATATAATGTGCATGCATTTATTTTTTAAACTCAGAAAACATGATTATTTCATGAGAAGTTCATAAAAACACATTAAATAATAAATTACAATGTATTATTATAAATAATAAAAACTAGGTCCATGGAACCATGTTTTCGATACCATTTTAAATACTATTATACTGTGATATATATTTAATGACCCTGATGTTCTGGTGTCAGTACTGAACTGGTTCTGCCACACACTCACACTGCAGTTTCTCCTGTAAATGCTGTGTTTCATGGATTATGGAGGATCCTCTCACGGCTTTACTCGGCTCAGTGTGTGTGTGTGTGTGTGTGTGTGTGTGTGTGTGGAGTTTAAACGGTTTAATGGGTTTGTGAATGGGTCCTTATTTTGTGTGATTGTATTGAGTCTCAGTTCCTCCCTTCATATCTTCATCATCGTCATCATCATCAGACGTGGGACTCATGACACTCACCGCCTCACAAGCACTTGTTCTGATCTCTTCTCAGTGAGATGATGATACACACCCAAACAGCCTGTTCCGGACTTCCTGTTTCACCCTGTGTGTGTGTCTCTCGCTGACACACACCACCTCAATCACTGGTTATTGATCATCACTCACAGAAATATGCAGTTAGGGTCAAGGCAAGGGTTCACGTCATTCACACTAATGCTGTAACGGCACTCCAGCCGTGAGTGAGTGAGTGAGTGACTGAGAGTTTGTTGTCTCTCAGAAAAGAGGATTGAAAGGCCAAAGATAAACAGGATTTCTCACCTCACATCTAATGACAGAGGAAGACAAACAAAGACAGCAGATCAGAGGTGTGTGCATGTGAAGAACAGATTGGATGAGTCGAGAGAGAGAGAGAGAGAGAGAGAGAGAGAGAGAGAGAGAGAAAATGCTGTGATTATTGTGTGTTCTCTGACTAGGATTGAAACACATTTCAGTATTTGATACCAAAACCATTTCATTTGCACAGTGAAAGCAGGATGCAAACAAGCCTGGAACATACTACTTTATTAATATATGTGTATAAGTGTGTGTGTGTGTGTGTATATATATATATATATATATATATATATATATATACACAGTATATATATATATATATATATATATATATATATAGGCCTATATAGATATATCTTAATATTAACTAATTAAAATGAGACAGTAGAGAATGTTGCTTTCAAGAAATCCCTCAATTAAGTAAATGTATTATGATTATTTTTACTTTAACGAGTCAAGTGCCTTGGCTTGATACGTTTTTATTAAATAAATATTTCTTTTTAGTATATTCTGTTTATATATAGAAATAATTAAAGTTGTTATATTATGTTATATTATATTTTATATTATTCTTTGTGGAATGTCGCTCGTTTCTGCGCTCAATGATAATGAGACTCAGAGTTATTGATCGGCTCTAATCCTTCACTAAACTCTTCAATCTCTCTGTGTGTGGGTCGACACTTCTCAACGTGTGTGTGTGTGAGCGAGAGAGAAAGAGAGAGGGTGAAAGTGATGTTAATGAGTGAAGAATGAACGGCGATCCCGAAGAGAGTGAGTGTGATATGTGTTTGCGTCAGTGTGTGTGTGTGTGTGTGTGTGTGTGTGCAGGAGCGAGTGTGTTTTAACTAAATGGCTCGATAGTATTGACTCAGGCCATGAGTAGATGTTGATTGTGTCTGGAGAGGTTGCACTTGACAGGTGTGTGTGTGTGTGTGAGGCCATGAAGCATCACATTTAATTATTTTCTGTCCGCTGTGGGCCGTGTTCTGTCTGAGAACGAGGACAGGTTTTAGGGGTTACTGGAGCGCTGGTTCTGATTTATGTTCAGTCTGTGATAAATGCAGATTGTGATAAACGGCATGAAGCGTAATCACTCCAGTCTAACACAGACCAGGACATCTGTGGACAGGACACACACACATCAGTGTGTCCATCATCAGCGCTTTCAAGTCCACATGAAGTCCACATGTTTACTTTCTAAATAATTCTAATTCATCTACAATTCAATTGTTTTTTTTTTTAATTGTCATTTTAAATTTCTTAAATGTTTTTGTGGATTTAAAAAAAAAAATATGTTAAATTGAATTATATATAATATAATATATTATATATAAAATATACATTAAATATATATTATTATTATTTTTAAACTTTTAAAAATGTTTATTTTATTCCATTTTAATTGTAACATTTACATTTTATTGCAACATTTTGACATTTAATTGTACATTTTATGTAATGCTAACTTTTATCATAATTTAATTTTGGATATAATCAAGTCTGATCCTTCTATTGTCATTTAATAATCCTGTGTTCTTGTTCCTAATAGATTTGAATGTTTTAATGTTTAATGTATATTAATGAACATAAATGTAAAGAGTGTGTGCTCGGAGGCAGTGAGGTGGACGGCCTCATACGGGGAGACTTCTGGAAGTGTGTGTTTGGTAGTTGTGTTGTGTCACGGATTACAACATTATACGCTTACACAACCTCACAAATCAAGAAGTGTCAAAGTCATCCTCATTACATGGAGGGACTCGTGTGGGACGTCCCGTCTGCCCTCGGGTTTTTGCCCTCGTGATCAGTATCAGAGCCTGTGAGACGGGGAGATGTAGATCATCACTCCTGATTTGCAGATGCTGATGTTCTTGAGCGGTAACAGTCTCTGGATATACAAGAAGGAATCATGTCTGAAGTGTCTCATGTCTACACAATCTTCCTTTCAAAATTACACACAGTCTCCAGGATCTTCCTGTCTCTATGAATATCAGAGTATATATATATCAGAATATATATTAAAGCTCACAGAATATCAGAAATGCATGTTGAGAAGGCTGGGCTCGCTCGCATATTTATTGGCAGAGGGATATTAAAACACAATCTCTATTGACACGGGTTGCTATTGAAAGCTATGGGTCCAGCACTTCTCCATGAGGGATATGAGAGGAATGCAGATCGCTGCGTCGCAGTATATCGAGATCAACATTGGTGCCCTGGAGGATTATATAGTAACAAACGTTTTGCTGCTTTTTCTCAAGTAAAAGAGAAGTCTTCTCTACCCACAACACACTTAGAGATGATGTCTGTGATTCAGTGGCGGATTATAAATAAACACACTAGGGCAGGAGTTGGAGAGTATCATTGAGCTCGCCTGACCCCAAACATTTGATTTCAGGTTTTGTTGTTGTGTTTCCTGAAGAAACGAGTTCTTCACACACTCTTTAAAGCAGGCTTGGGAGGAGGCTACTGGATCTGAAGTGTTCGGGTTCGCTCTTGTTCTATTAACTCTACGCATCAGTTAATTCAGTTTAAGGTGATGCATAGATATTCAAATTCTACATTACGTAGAGCTTCCCCCAGCGGTTCTCCTTCATGTGACTGTCGTAAACCTGACTGTCTCTTTTGGACATGCGCTAAACTTTGAGTTTGCTGTAACATATATGAGTGCTTCTCTGACGTGTGTGTGTGTGTGTGTGTGTGTTTGACCCTGATCCACAGATCGCATTATTAGGATATTCTGTTTCTCTGTCAGATCATAATGTCTCTCTACAAAGCACTATTGTTTATGGATTATTATTGCTAAGAGCATCTTTCTAATCAGACACTGTTCCTCAGTGCGGGTCCTGCTGGAATACTCACATGGACAGAGTGTGGAATTATGGGTAAACTTGATCAATAGAGCTAGCACTTTAGTCCAGACATTAGAAAAATATCAGTCTACTCGTGCGTTTTATATTTAATATGAGCGAAATACACATAACACAACAAATCTTTAACTTGTAGGTGACAAAATATTTTAGTAAATTCTATTAATTACACTTTGCAAAACAAAAGAAATAGCCTACTAACCGGATCAAGAAGGGTCGGCCTCCACAGAACATAAAATATTCTTTTTATTTGATTTTTTTTTTTTTTTTCGTGTTCGCATTTATGAGAAAACAAACTTTGTTACGGGCGTGACAGTTCTCCATTATGGACTTGACCGCCCTGAAAGTGACTTTAAAACCTTCACAGAGATCTTAAAGAGAAACCACAAAGCCTTTCTTTAAAGTGAATTTCCTTTTTTATTAATTGTATCTTAATTTCAATCAATATTTCAGGTTTTAATAAATAAGAAGTAAATATAGTAGAAAATAGATTATCATGACGGAGGAGCTGGTGTGTGAACTAGACTCTGGTCTAATAAATGAACTGAAACTCAGCGTATAATGAATACTCTCCTCACAGGCCTGAGGAATATGTGTCTTTGAAAGCAAAGGTGGACAGGAGTCAAAGCCTAAGCCTAAGCTTATTGCTTGGCTGATAGAGACTGTCAGATGTTCATGTATTGCTGGATTAGGGAGATCATCTGATGAATGTTTTTTCGATTTAGTTTAGCAATGTGGGGATGACCCAATCTGAAACATATTGCAACAACACATACCACTTCACAGCTGGAGTTACTTTCAGGAGATCTTCAGATGATTATTGATTGAAAGCTTGTTGTAGATGACCAAACTGCATTGTGTATTTCTAATAATCACATCGCTATCATGCGGAATATGATGGAATATGATAATGTGGTTATTGTTATAGTTATTGATCTTGATGTGAACAGCATGGCCTTTGTCTGAAATGTCACGTTTTGTCAAGAAAATGGGTCGTGGATGCAGTTTCATCTTTTACTTAGAACAGAAGGCGTGAAGGTTTGTGTTAAAAAGCCTCTATGAGTGTGTGAGATGTGAGTGTTTCAGAGCGACACAAAGCTTTCAGTGAAACGAATAAGCGAGAGCTTGTCTTCATCTGTCTCTCAAGGACTGTGACTCGAAGCTTAATATGAGGTATATGTTGAGGTATGAATAGTAAATGTTGATTATTCTCCATTGTTGCAGCTCCTCTCTTCCCAGTCTGTCAGTAACGCTCTGTTTACTTCCTGTCTCTATGAAGCCCCTCCTTCTGAAAAGCACACTGTGCTCTGATTGGTCAGCTGGAGCGGTGTGTTGTGATTGTTTGAGCGCTTCGACTGTGTTTGGGAAATGTCCCGCCCCTTTCCATAACCTGTTTAACAAACTACTAACTAACTCACCCAGGCCCCGCCCCTTTATTCTGCGTATGAATTATTATAATGAGGAATATTGTGATGTGTTCCCAGAAGAAACTCAAGACTACAATGGAGGCGTTTCAGGAGTTCAGAGGACATCATCGGTCCTCTTCAATCCAGATGGTTGGCTAATCATAAGAGATCATTATCATAGATGTCTTAAAGTTACAGTAGCAAAAAAGTGTAACGGACCGAGACGGTGGAAAAGAGTCATTTATATCCGGACTGGTAATTATAGAGATGCACAAATGAGGTGAAGAGATGAACAGATGACAGGGAGGAAGACTGGAGAAAACGTAATTAGACATGTAAGCATAGGATGGAGTGTGTGTGTGTGTGTCTGTTTGTAGTTTAATTAAAGGTGCTGTTGTAACTCACAGATGTATAATTATAAGTCTTAAGCCTGCAGCAGCGCCCGAGATCTTTCTGTTGTGTCGCGACTCTCACGCCAACGTCTGCCATATTTACACACACACACACACAGACTGACAGACTGAACAAAAAAGAAACTGAGGAAAATTAAAAAAAAACAAAAGGTAAAAAGAACAAACTAACAGAAGATTAATTTCTTTCAAAGGAAGGAAATTGCACGGGTTTGTGTGTGTGTGTGTGTGTGTGTGTGCGTGTGTCTGTGTGTGTATTTTATTTGTTTAAACTTTCTTTATTTATTTCTTTATTTCTTTATTTAGTCTCTTATATGAGTTTGTCCCTCTCAGTTGTCAGGATTTGTGTGTTAATCGGCTGCTTTACTCTCTCTCTCTCTCTCTCTCTCTCTCTCTCTCTCTCTCTCTCTCTCTCTCTCTCTCTCTCTCTCTCTCTCTCTCTCTCTCTCTCTCTCTCTCTCTCTCTCTGTGTGTGTGTGTGTGATTTGTGGCTTGGCTCAGTCTTTGTTCTGGTTGGCATGATGCCACCGATGCCCATCTGGTCCAGACTGTGAGTCTTCCCTGGACACTCACTAGTGTTCATCATCTCTAGAGTTGTAGCTTTAAAACTCACACACTCGCCTGAGAGACTGATGATCATGGACAACGACATACAGTTACCACACACACACACACACACACACACACACACACACACACACACTGTATGACTGCATACAAAAAATAGGCTGATGGAGCCGTTACTCTCCTGGCACGTGGGGGTACTCTTTTTGTGTGTGTGTGTGTGTGTGTGTGTGTGTGTGTGATGGGTAGGTTAAGGTGTAGGGTTAGTGTGTGTGTGATGGGTAGGTTTAGGGGTAGGCTTAGTGTGTGTGTGATGGGTAGGTTTAGGGGTAGGGTTAGTGTGTGTGTGTGTGTGATGGATAGGTTAAGGGGTAGGGTTAGTGTGTGTGATGGGTAGGTTTAGAGGTCGGGTTAGTGTGTGTGATGGGTAGGTTTAGAGGTAGAGTTAGTGTGTGTGTGTGTGTGTGTGATTGGTAGGTTAAGGGGTAGGGTTAGTGTGTGTGTGATGGCTAGGTTTAGGGGTAGGGTTAGTGTGCGTGTGTGTGTGTGTGTGTGATGGGTAGGGTTACTGTATGTGCGATGGGTAGGTTTAGGGGTAGGGTTAGTGTATGTGATGGGTAGGTTTAGGGGTAGGGTTAGTGTGTGTGTGTGTGTGTGATGGGTAGGTTTAGGGGTAGGGTTACTGTATGTGCGATGGGTAGGTTTAGGGGTAGGGTTAGTGTGTGTGATGGGTAGGTTTAGGGGTAGGGTTAGTGTGTGTGTGTGTGTGTGTGTGATGGGTAGGGTTACTGTATGTGCGATGGGTAGGTTTAGGGGTAGGGTTAGTGTATGTGATGGGTAGGTTTAGGTGTAGGGTTAGTGTGTGTGTGTGTGTGATGGGTAGGTTTAGGGGTAGGGTTACTGTATGTGCGATGGGTAGGTTTAGGGGTAGGGTTAGTGTGTGTGATGGGTAGGTTTAGGGGTAGGGTTAGTGTGTGTGTGTGTGTGTGTGTGATGGGTAGGGTTACTGTATGTGCGATGGGTAGGTTTAGGTGTAGGGTTACTGTATGTGCGATGGGTAGGTTTAGGGGTAGGGTTAGTGTGTGTGATGGGTAGGTTTAGGGGTAGGGTTAGTGTGCGTGTGTGTGTGTGTGTGTGTGATGGGTAGGGTTACTGTATGTGCGATGGGTAGGTTTAGGGGTAGGGTTAGTGTATGTGATGGGTAGGTTTAGGGGTAGGGTTAGTGTGTGTGTGTGTGTGTGTGATGGGTAGGTTTAGGGGTAGGGTTACTGTATGTGTGATGGGTAGGTTTAGGGGTAGGGTTAGTGTGTGTGATGGGTAGGTTAAGGGGGAGAGTTAGTGTGTGTGATGGGTAGGTTTAGGGTAGGGGTTTCATCAACTAGTCGACTAGTCGACTGTCACAACCACTAGTTGGCGCTGTTGGGCTTAGTCGACTAGTCGGAAACAAAATTATGACATATATATAGATATATTTTTTTTGTTAACTATCCCTTTAAATACAAGCGGCAGTACTATATACTATAAGCACTATAAGGCGCACCTTCAATGACCTATTTTAGAACATTTTTCAAACGTTTGACTGGGTTTGCGTTATGCATCCACTAGGTTTAGGGGTAGGGTTAGTGTGTGTGATGGGTAGGTTAAGGGGTAGGTTTGGTGTGTGTGTGTGTGTGTGTGTGTGTGTGATGGGTAGGGTTGGTGTGTGTGCGTGTGTGTGTGTGTGTGTGTGATGGGTAGGTTTAGGGGTAGGGTTAGTGTGTGTGTGTGTGTGTGTGTGTGTGTGATGGGTAGGTTAAGGTGTAGGGTTAGTGTGTGTGTGATGGGTAGGGTTAGATGTAGGGTTAGTCTGTGTGTGATGGGTAGATTTAGTGTAAGGGGAGAGAATACACAGTTTGAACTGGATGTGTGCTACAGGGTCACCTTCACCCTCCACTGCCTGTCTAGTGCTCTCTCGTTCACACACATACACACACTCGCTGAGGGGAAACACATCTCAAAAGGTTCATTTCTCTACAGAGCTTCTAAACTGTGACAGGAACCACAGAAGAGTGTCATACATAAATTACACACATTATCTCTGCTCCAAAATACAGTGAGGCTCTCGCTGCCTGCGTTCCACAGTCGAATCATGGCTAGAGGTCGACCGATTAATCGGCCGATTTTTGCCATTTTTTTACATCATCGGCATCGGCCAATATCCCATATCAAGCCGATTATTAGGCAGGCACATCTGTGGGCAGCCTAGTGTTGTCGTGCTTGACGCGCGCTGCCGCATTTTCCAGCCGAGTGAGCAGCAGACCTCATCCAGTGCCTAAGGAGCTAACGGCAATGATTCCGTTCGTATAACTCGCTTATATTTAATTAAAAACTTTTGATATGTTACTGCCAACGTCGAGAAAAAACCTGAATAAGCGACAAGACTTTCGGCTACTTTGGATCGTAGTTGAAGTTGCATTATCACAGAAGAGTTGCTATCATGTCACAATAAAAAGCAATAATTTTGCAATTACAGAGTGAATCTGAGACTTTTATTTGTTCTGTTTGTGTGTCTTATTTTTGAGAGGGTTGTCAGAGAGACCAACGGACTATAGCTAGTGACAGGCTGGCTTTGCTTTGCTAGCGGGTAGCTGCAGACAGACCCGGTGCTAATACAGCACTGGAACCTTGACCACCGTTATCTTCCGCAATGAATATCAACGCGGATTTCTGTGCTTCAGTTTGGTGCTACTGTTATGCCAGTGCTTCTCTCGGATGCTCAGAAAACGGACGTTGGAATAACAGAAACATCGCTCTACTTACCGTTAGCAGTGTTGGGAAAGTTCGCTTTCTACATGAACTAGTTCAAAGTTCAATTCACACATTTTAAAATGAACTAGTTCATTAGGGCCCTATAAAATCCGTTTTATTTTGTCCCAAATTCCGTTTTATTTTTTCCCAAATTCTGTTTTTTCCGTTTTAATTTTTGGGCCCTTTAATGTTATTTTAGTTAAAACAAAAAGAGCTTTTAATGTTGCTTTTAATGTTAATGATTAAAATGTACACAAATAAAATAGGCATTTACTCTTAAAATGACAAATACTGCATGATGCAACATAACACTGCACTCTAAGTACTTCAAGTAATAACAAAATATGGTTATGAGCTTTAAACTGTCCTGTAAAATTATATTAGTTTATATAAGTTAAAATAAAAGTCACACTCTAGCTGCGTCGTAATGTGCATACTATCCATCCTAAATAGTATGTGACATTACTGTCAATACTATTTCGGGCATAGTATGCACATTGGGATGCAGCTTCTGTCACTCGCGCGCACTGTCGAGCGCTCTCTCGGACACACTCGAGCTGTGTCTGAAATCGCTCCCTATCCACTAAATAGTGCACTATATCGGGTGTCGGCCATTTTGTAGTGGTGTCCGAATTCTGAGTGAACGACATCATTCCCTACATTCATTCACTACTTTTACCCACAATCCTCTCTGAATTCGAGTGTACATTCGATGTACACTCGCTGAAGCCCTATTTCCCACAATCCAATGTGGAGAGAACTGAGCGCGCATGTAAGTTCGGCGCGAGCAAGTTTAAACCAGAGATTACATTACATCCAGTGGAGGATTTGAAAAATATCCGTTAATCGTCGTTTTGAACATAATAACGGTCGCCGGAGGGCGCTCGACCACACGTCATCTGTGAACGTGAGAGTTAATGTACAATTTCAGTCCATGAAACTACAAAGCTGGCACGGAGGTATAATTACAAAATAAAGTCATTATGATTGTTATTGTTGTTAATATTATTTTATAAAGTAGGTAATGTAAGATAAAAGTAGTTTTATCAGTACGCGTGACGAAGCCTTTTCTGCGACAGCTCCAACTCTCCGACGCACAGTGTAAACGTCAGCGTCCGAATTCACTCACTTCATCTCGTTCACTCCTTGCAGATATAGTGCACTCAAATGCCATACACTATATAGGGATTAGTGAATGAGTGAACGAGTGAGCGGTTTCAGACACAGCTTCGGTCTCTCTCGCGCGCTCTTTCGGACACACTCGGTCTCTCTCGTGCGTACTGTCGAGCGCTCTCTCGGACAAACCGGTCTCTCTCGGACACACTCGGTCTCTCTCGCGTGCACTGTTCAGCGTGCTGTCTCGTCTCTCTCGCGCGCTCTTGACTCGGGCACACACTCGGTCCGGCACAAGCGGCAACCTCACCGTCTCTCTCTTGAAGCCAACACGGAAGTGAATTAAACTGCAATTTATCGAGTGGCCGCTTGAGGCAGGCTGCAGAAGCGAGTCAAATCTGTATCTCCCCCATGTTAAAATGCCCAACTTTACAGCAGAAAAAAACATGTTTACAGCCTGGAGCAAAAAGTGGCCTTGGTCTATAGAGCTCATTTTTCCCTTCATGACAACTGTGAGGGGGTGATTTTTTTTTTTTTTTTTTTTTACAACTCATCTCTTTAAATTATATTTAAGCCTTAAAGTTCTGCATAATTAAGGGCGTGGCCACTTGAGTGACAGGTGGATTCTTGCCGCCGCGTTCACTGTCGTTTGTCTGCTGTCTGTTAGCGTCACCCTCAGCTGTGTTTGTGCTTTTCCGGGATTATTTCATACAATTTAATACATGTATTATACGTTCGCCTGTGCACGCTGTGTTGGATTCCGTCGTGTTGAGTATGGAGAGAACGACCGAGAGCGCTGTGTTTCCAGTTGTTTCCCTCGCATGCAGTAAATGGATGCCTGATGATATCAGTGCTTTCTCTCCGTCCATGCAATAGATGCACACCCTTGAATGAGCGCAGAATTCTAGTTAATTTACTTGAAGTTCTGAGGTAATATCTTTGGTTGGACCCATCTGAGAAACTGAGAGGCGGCCAAAATCAGATTGCAAAATGGACTGAATTAAAGCTCTTTACGAACTTGGCGTGAGATGCCGACTGACGTGTGCTTGCCTTAAATCACTGTCACATTCACAAGCTTAGAGCAATATTGTAAGTAATTAATAGATTTTTAACTAGCAGAATAACGATGCATCACGATGCACATAGTTGACTGCTTGTATGTTGTGAGAAATGTGTGTGATCTGTGTTATGTACTTGTATACATGCTCTTAATTGCCCCTTGTGAGATTAATAAAGTTGATAAAAAAGTAAAGTAAATAGTCTCACTTTTAGTTACGTCTATTACAATATTTCGAAGGGCAAAACATGAACTTTAACCATTGGTTATCAGCTGTCATTCAACGCGAGGGCAGTAGCATAGCATTAGCACCTCAGCTCCACCCGCGTCCCGCCTCATTTTAATTTATCCGGTACTGACGAGAGGTGATGCATTGCCAAGATGGCGACGGCCGGCCCCGCCCACTTTAGGCTTCAAAAACGCTCTTCAGAAACCTATGGGTGACGTCACGGACACTACGTCCATATTTTTTTACAGTCTATGGTCCAGCACCTCAGACAGACGTGCACGGAGGGGACTTTGTGTGTGTGTGCGACGAGTTTCTCAACTTTTTCGCCGACGAAAGCAGAGCCGTGGAGAGCCGCTTCGCCATGCTTTCAGTGGAAACGCGGCTATATTGTTTTGATGCCGTCATGAGCTGAAATGACGGGAGGGGTTGTGTCGCCCAGATTTGCTTCCCCGTCTCTCTGCATTTTCCCCAGACATATGTTTTTCTCCCACACAAAAACCGAATTTCATTCCAAATATGTAAAATTCAGCGAAATTCCGTGTTAACGCTAGATTCTGCGTTAATTGGCCAATTCCGCGATCGCGGAAATTATAGGGCCCTAGTTCATTCATAGTTCTTTTTTCCATATGTTGCAAGCTTTATTATTATTATTATTATTGCCACTGCCCATATACAAACACAGACAACAATTATTTTATCGACGGGCAAAGTTTGCACATTAATGTAAGATTTTAGATACTGGTGGCTGGTGTTGCCAGATTGGGTGTTTTTTTCGCTACATATTAAGGCCTGTTCACATGTGTTTTAGCCGGGTTTTCGCCTGGAGGGCTCTATAGAAATCTGGCACCCTAGACCGCGCGTTCACAGACACCTGAATGAACTAGGTAACGTTCATCAGCCAGTAATGGGCTATGTGCACAACTGTAAAGAACTCTTTTTTTCGTACAGCAGCACTCATCTTGTTTGTTTATTAGTGGATGCGGATGACCAGTCGTAGACCGGAAACTGATACGCCGACTTCTGACAAAAGCGGAAGTTCGAAACTACAGTTGTGGACATAGCCTATACAGTACGTTCCGTTCACGTTCGCCCAAAATTTGACACTGACCGTTACTTAGTAGCTGGATTAAACATGGTTAAAATGCTGGCCAAACAGTGTTAAGTGTGACTGTATTTCACTGTAGACTTAAAGCAGCGCTCAGTAAGACTGGAAACTTCTTTGCTGTTTTCTCGCAGGTTTCTCTCTCGAGCTCCCCCTACAGTTTCGGAGTATATATATATGAGAAAACTGTCGTAAACTCGTTGTCAACTCCCCCTCCCATCTCGTTCAGGCAGGCCATGTGAATTTGTTTTCAGAGAAGCCGGCGAACAAACGGATTTTGTCCCCACCACTTTTGAAACATCTCGCGGCACAGATGTACCAATGCAAATAAAACATCTCCAGTTAACAGCATTCGTTTCATTTGTTTGTTAAATAACAGGCAATCTAGCACTGAAATGTGTTGGCTTCTCTCAGAAACGCGCTTCAATCCGTTGCGGAGATTCTTTCCGGTGAAATCACAAATCAAAATGCACACAAACGTGTCCCTTTTTCTCATGGTTTCTAATTCCTCTCTCGTATATTTTCCCCCACTCATCAAAACATATAAAACCACTGATAAACATTATATCAATTCAACCACTGATAAACATTATTGGTTTTGATGAGGGGGAAATAAAAACTATTCGAGTTGACCGCAGTGGAACCTCTGGCCGGACCATCACTGTATTGTGCTCATTTTTATTTATGTGCATCAGGAAGCTATGGACATCGTCGTTCAAAACATTACCTACTCGAAAGAGAAAAAAGAATGAATGCGTTACCCAGCACTTTTGAAAATACCCTTCCGAATGCGTCTCTGTCCCCAGCACATTTCAAACCAAACTGACGCCCGAGCCATATCCACTGAGGTATGATTCTCAGAACAATATTATTCAAATGTTGAGATAGTGTATATTTTTATTGTGTTACCAAACGTTATCAGTAACATTATGGTTAAAAATCAATAATACTATAAGAAATATTTCCGCTATTTATTTATTTTTAGTTTAGCCTACAGCTATAGCTACTTTGATTATGCATTATCAAAATACATGTTACGTTACATTCATCATTTTTCTGGTGATCCGAGTTGTCTATCGTAACGATTGACCAAAGAAAGTCAAACACGTTTAATTTGTTTATTACAAGTTTGTTTATTTTATTATTGAAGCTTGAGACCGGTGGTACTGGTGGTCTGGGGTGCCTCGGAGTTGATAACACTTGCCAACGCTTGTAGCTAAAAAGGAAAAAGAAAATGTATCAATCTTTTATCAACATATCATTTATAGACAAGGTCAAAATAGCACAGATGGAGTTGCATGTATGAAGTTGCAATGCAATTTATCGTTTACTTATAGTTCTGTTTGTGTAAATGTGGGTAAATAAATATAAAAAAGTTGCATTATTAGCTAGCAGCTCTCGTGTCGGTTTATGCATTATCAAGTCAGCAGCACAGTATAACGTTACTAATTCTGAGGCTGACGACAAGCTAAACTAATGCATAATTTGTAGAATTTCATATCGATTTATAGGCGATCTGAGAAACACAAATAAACCCTGATAGAGGAACGGACAAAACACTTACTTACAGAAAACAAGCAAGTTTGTTTGCTAATGAAAATGCTAACATCTAAGTTACAGTATCTAACGTACTCGTAAGCCGGTAACAGACAGCGAGCATAATAATAAAAAAAAAACAGACAATAGCAAACATCCCGACTCCCGAGGTCACAATTACAAGAAATACAAACATTAAACACAGTTTATTATAAAGATACTTACAAGTGCAACAGCAAGAAGGCCAGGTCAGCATCGGTTTTGCAGGCTTCGCTTTCTTTCAGTTCTCTCTATTCTGAAAAAGCCGGTCCGTTTTCTCTACTTTCTTTCTCTGATAAACACTTCCGAGCTGTCTTCTTCTTCTTTTACATCAGCCATCACGAAAACTTGAAGAATTCAATATCTAGCGTTACCTTTTTCTTATAGCTAGCCGGCTCCTGGATGGCCGGGGGCGTGTACGCATGCGTGTGCGCGTATAGTGCCGTAAAGCAATTCGTTACCTCGCGAGACCTGAAATCTCACGATACTTCCTAACACTGAGGCCGGCGAGCCGCCGGCCCAAAGTTGCAAGGGTGGTTTTGCGGCTCACAGGCACCAGGGGGGTGCGAGACGATCACCATTCAACACGAAATCAGTAATATTAACATTACAATGACTCCAAAGCTGTTCAGTTAAGGTAAAAAAAGTTACTTAGTTCTGCTTTAAAGGTCCAACAGCGGGATGCCGTTGTCTGAAGAACAACAGACGGACGGTGCGTTGTGGTGCATTTAAAGTTTTTACAAAATATAATTGTCCCATCTGGTGGTTGTTTTTGTCGTTCAACAGCAATTTACTAGTGAAATACGTTATTGTTAAAAGTTAAATAAAATAAAATATAATAAATCTTATATACAAAAAATTAAATTATTTAAAGTTTTTTTAAAGCTTTTTTGTGATAATTAGGTTATGTTCATTTGTCTTTGTCCGTCAACAAACAAAACAAACCAAAAATACTGTACATGTTTCAGGACATGTTTCAGGAAATACATGTTTTTTGAGAGGATAAAATGTTTTTGTTGAGAAAGTTTGTCTAAGTCTTGTCTTAAGTAATTATCATTTCTTTTACATTTTATCTTTCAAATAGAGGTTAAAAACCAAGCAAATATCGGCCAAAATAAATCGGCAGCATAAATCGGCCATCGGCCGACCCTGATTTCAAAAGATAGGTATCGCCATCGGCCTGAACAAAAACATATCGGTCGACTTCTAATCATGGTGCTTGACATTCGGTGATTTGGAGCTCTACATAGACAGCATCGCTGCGCACCACACTAACACACTTGGCACAAGAGACTTGGGTTGATTTCAGTACAATTTGACTTTTAGCATGCTGTTTGTTTTTAATTTTTTCATTTTCACCAGTTAGTAGGGGTGGAACGGTACACAGAATTCATGGTTCGGTTCATACCTCGGTTCAGACATCACGGTTCGGTTTGATTTCGGTACAATAGAGGGAAAAGCAAAACAAAAATACAGAAGACATTGTATTTTTTAAATAAGTTTTATTAATAAAGGCATATAACCAGTTTATTTGTAGTGCACTGAAAATAGTTGTATATAATTAGTTTATTAATTAAATGAATAAAAAGACAAAAAGACCTTACAATATGTTTGGTAATTGTACCTGAATTGATTTAAAATTATTTTGCTATATTTCAGATCAATATATTTGCTTTCCTTAATTTTAATTAATATTAACAATATTAGATTATTCTCATCTGAATTATAAATACTTTATTTCTGTATAAAATAATTCTACCATTAAAAACACATTCAATTTAATTTTTTAATCAATGTAGAATGTGTGAGATTAGTGCTCCGAGGACAAGAAACGAAAACCAATGCAATATGACGAATGTCCAAGAGATGGGACCCACAGACTGTTTTGAAATGGAGTTGGAAAAATATGTTTTGCATTTAAAACAGTGTATGTGTGGTTGGGTGACAGTGTAGGTTACAGTTTGTCAAGAGTTTACAGTGTGTGTTTTTTGTTAACACTGTTCGATCGAGCCCGCACCAAACCCCCCACACCTCTCTCTCTTTCTCTCTTTCTCTCTCTCTCTCGCTCTCTCACACACACACACACACACACACACACACACACACAACAGACAAGCACTGCAATCTTATCGCAGCCTGTTCATTATGCGGTCACACTAAACGCAAATAGAGCATCAAGTTCGCGTCTATCGTGTCTAGTTTGACGCTAGTCCAAAGCGAATAGGATGCGCGTATAAACTTTTGAAGTGAACGCGCGTTCAGAGCTAGCCGATGGTACAGATTATGTGTCCCTAAAGAACCCGCGTATCTAACAGTAGTTCCACATTACATTAATTAATTTGCACACGTGTTTTATTTATTTTTCATACCTTGTATTCTCTGTGTAAATTTGTGCACCGAACCGTGACGCCCGTACCGTTTCGGTTCAATACGAATACATGTACCGTTCCACCCCTACCAGTTAGTGGCATTGCAAACCCAATTCGTTAATATTCAAAACAAAGACTGAAATATTGTTAATGAAACCAGAAGAGTCCTTCCATTAAAAGCTCATACAACCCAAACATAGATGCTCACTGATGTGGTTGTGAGTGCAGTGAGCTTGCAGAGACTCCGCCCACACTCTCTTCTGATTGGCTGTGATCTTATATTGATGTAGTTATGAGTGCAGTGAGCTTGCAGAGACTCCGCCCATACTCTCTTCTGATTGGCTGTGATCTTGCATTGATTTGGTTGTGAGTGCAGTGAGCTTGCTGAGACTCCGCCCACACTCTCTTCTGATTGGCTGAGATCTTGTATTGATGTGGTTATGAGTGTAGTGAGCTTGCAGAGAGACTCCGCCCACACTCTCTTCTGATTGGCTGAGATCTTGTATTGATGTGGTTGCGAGTGCAGTGAGGTTGCAGAGATTAAAACATTGATGCTCATAAAGACATTGTAAACGTGATCCATATGAATTCAATTTGATAATCAAAGGTTTCTGAAGAGATTCATTGTGATGAATGTGATGAACAAATTTCCTTTATGCTCTTATTGATGTATACACATTCATCAACACACACACATCAAATATGGTATATGGAAGCTCAACTTTATTTGCTTGACATGCAATAAAGATATTCACTCATCTTTTAATATAATATCTTTCTTGCACGTCAAGTATATGTTTTTGCACAAAAATAAATAAATAAGAATAACATTTGGCGTTAAATCTGGTTCTGATTCTGAATGAAATAGTGCTCTCGTTTCTTCTTTCACCTGGATCTGTTTTCACTCTGCTCGGTGCATTGCATTCTGGGATTGCACTGCAATGCTACGTTTAAACTGATCTTGGAACACAGCATTATAAGCTTTATAAGCCTTGAACAGCCTTTACATACGATAACCTGAAATGCTCCCAGTTTAGCGCTCCGGCTCTTGGGCCGAAAACCGTCAGGATTAGTGGTAGTGGCATCTGTCCACTGCTTTCATAAGCATTCTGCTCAAGGTGGGGGAGTTTGTGTGAGGGGACAGTGTCCTCAGATTCCCTGTTAGTGAAGATGTTCCTGCTGTTTCTGAGAGCTTTCCCTTGGGATCCACACGGGTTCTTACATGCGCATATCTTCCCTCAGTTCAGTTCAGTTCAGGTTTGCAGAAATGATCCATGTCTCTCTGATGAGATGTGAAGCAGAACCTCTCTGTGCTCCTTACGGATGCAGAAACGGGAGAAACGCTCTCCTCTGTTTGCAGGATCAGACCTGTTAATCTCTTATTTGTTCATCAGCTGATAGCTTTTAACCTGTGAAGCTGGTGTGTGAGAATGTGGATCTGCATTTCAGCCTGTTTGTGTGTTTCAGCATAATCCAAGTGCTTAAATCTAAAAAGTATTTGTCCTGATTGCTCCATCACTGATTTCTCGGTTACTGATGTGATCTGTGTTTATCTGGAGTCTTGATCTTCAACGTGATATTGGTCTGAATCATGGTAGTCTCTTATGGTCTCAATCTGTTTATTGATAATGCAGTAACACTTTACAATACGGTTCATTTGTTAATGTATTTTAACCATGAGCAATACATTTGTTACAGTGTTTAGTAATCTTTATTAATGTTAGTTAATAAAAATATAGCTGTTCATTGTTTGTTCATGTTAGTTCACAGTAGATTAACTAATGTTAACAAATACTACCTTTGATTTTAATGATGTTAATAAATTTTGAAATTAATATTAACTATGATTTGTAAATGCTGAAGTATTTTTCATTCTTATTTCATAGTAAACTAAAGTTAAATAACAATCCTTATTGTCAAGTGTTACCAATAATGTAGTTTTTTTTTTCTTTATACGGTTTGGAATTTCTACCTTAACGAAGCCCTGGAGAAACTTAACAAAGCCCTCACTTAATTTTCAATGTTTAAAAAATACAGATTTTTGCCAACATATTTTTGTCACACAAATGCAAAGAGAATTTTTATTTTATTTTAAATACACTAAAAAATAAATAAACAATAAAAGACAGTGACTAATTTGTTGTTTTTAATTTGCATTCATAACTGCAATGTTTACTGCTAAAAAAAAAATGTTTGGTTCCGGTTTCCGACCGACCCTGTCCAATTATGTGCGACCCAAATTTATTTTATGAGCTTGGGGAAGAAATAATAAAAAATAAATAAATACATGAATAAAAAAAAACTTTGAGGCAAATTATTTCACACATCGTTCATCAAACTGAACTATAATACATATACTAGTCTTTTTTTTTGTTTTTGTTTTTTTTGTCATTTAGGACACTTTTATTCATATACGCACACATACAAATGCATGCATTAGGCACGCACACACCACATGATACATCATCCCAAATCCCAATCCCCTCTTCTGCTGTCAACCACTTCTTTCGCCATGTATTTGTTCGTTTCTTTTATTATTTTATGCAATGCAAAACACTCTAACCTGCCGCGCTTCATATCTCCAGAGCCCGGTCCGCTTGTCCGGGACAAATGGAATTTTGAAGGACAAGTAAAAAAGAATTTTACTTGCCCAAACGGACAAGTAGACATTTTGACATAATTTGTGTGTTATGGTTTGTTCAAGCCCGAAAAATAACTCGATACCGATGCGCGTCTTTTCTGTGGGTCGTGTCTGTGTTAATAGGCAGGATTTAACGACTACTGCGTAATTGCGTTCAATATTTTTAAGGCTTTAATTTTTTTTTTTTTACATGCCAACCGCGGTGCCGTGGTGGGCTTGTCCAGCCCGTTCTCATCCTTTAACGTCATATAGAACGCTAAATGCAAAAACGGCGCTATACTACGCACATGGCACCCTTTATCGTTAATATAACACGCGAACCCAAGACGTTATAAATCCTTTAGCGTGAATATGACACGCACACCCTACCCCACACCTAAACTTAGCCCTCACAGCGCGTGTTATATTAACGATAACGGGTGCCATGTGCGTAGTATTGCGCCGTTTTGTCATAGCGTTCTGTATGACGTTAAAGGATGAGAATGCGTTGGTTTGTCATGAACACCGGTAACACCGGTAACACGACTACCGTACTGCCCT